>NC_056727.1:1101720913-1101961328 GCF_019279795.1 Protopterus annectens | reverse complement strand
AGTTTATTCCTGGAGGCTTTCCTGAATCTGGCCCAGTGTTTTTTGTGGGGGGAGGGGGCAAGCCTCCTTGAAACCCCTAACCCACTCTCTATTATGTGTATATATATATATATATATATATATATATATATATAGATAGATTCACTTTATAATCTTGAAATACCGAAACACCAAATTTCAGTATCCCGAGACCATAAAGTCAAATCTATAAAACCACAAACCTACTAAATATTGAAACCTACTACGTTGAACCCACTAAACATCGAAACTTACAATGCTGATATCAGAATATCAAACTGCCCTAAGTCCCAAAATATAAAAAAAAACTACCCGACTTTATTAACACACAAAAATAAAGTAAGTGTAGAAAACTCTACTCCAAGCAAGAATCCAAACTCAAAAAACATCCACAGTACTGTAACATGACTCCTTGAGAACATCAAAACACATATCTTGTACTACAACATAACTGAAAATCCTTTACAAGTTTACCATGATGTTAGCCCTCTATCAGAATTAAATCGCACTGTATTCCGTGTCTCCATAGTGTCCTGCAATATATATAGCATACACATTTCACTCCAAAAGCCGTAGAAACAAACCCACAGTAATAGAAAGCAATAAAGACACCACACAGTGTGTAAACATACAGTGATCCTGCTGTACTATACCAAGCAAATGTGGACAGAGATCATACATTACATTTTTAATAGTCTTGCAATTGCCAGTAGGAATTCCTTTGTAGAATACGAGTCCTGATGCTGTAGGACCTTTTCAAACTGACTGTGACTCTTCTGGATTAGACAACGTTTAGGTGGAGGGGGGGTGTCACAACTCATGCGCACATGCAACTCCTCTACTCTGTCCTGCTCTCGTGCCAAAACAGTCAACAGCACCCTCAGATCTGTTGCCTTATGACTGAGTAGAGATTTCAATCATCAGTGCCACACTTCAACACTGTTTTGTGTCCGTGGCAAAGAAAGCATGTTAAGTTCATGGATATTCCAGAATGAAACTGGAAATAGTGGAGGGGAACTGACTGAAACCACTGGTATGTGTGCAAAAATTCATATGTTTGCCATGCATGTACCACTCACCGAAATACCATAGTAAGTCCTTCCATTCAGATGTTAACTCCTCTTCCAATAACTGAAACGCTAAGGGAACCTCTTTCTTGGGCAAGAATGCTAGGGCTACTAAACACTTTAACTGCAGTTGGAAGTCCATGTTAGTATTGTAACTGTGAGCAAGCCCCAGCTGTTGTACCTTCTGCCATACTTTCTGCAAATTGAGAGCAACTCTCCATTTAGCAGCGATCTCAAAATCACTTAAAACAGGGGTGTCCAACCTTTTGGCTTTCTGGGGCCGCATTGAGTGAACAGAAATGATCTTGGGGCCGCATATAAAATATATCATATAATTAACTCTTTTGTTGTTCCGGAAGACCACAGTCGACCTCCTGGCTATGCTGTAGGTGCATTTGAACAATGAATAAATGTAATAAATATTTACCTTAAAATTCTAATTCTCATTCTAATTCTCTAATCTAACAGTTAACTCTAACATCTTAGTTAATATATATATATATATATCTATATATATATATATATATATATATATATATATATATATATATATATATTACAAATAAACAGTAGTAGATATTCACTACAGCACTAGCATTTCTCACTGGGAAAACCATTCCAGCAGTTCAACTACGTAAAATGTCAACATCAGCAGTCCTACAATACTATAATCCACAAAAATAACCCAACAAATTTGCAACAAAGCTAAGAATTCGCACTACTGACTTAATAAAACAATCCTCAATAACCTACAAGAGGGTCTCACCCAAACAAATAACTGGTGCCAGAAATATGGCCTCAAGCTAAATGCCAAAAATGCATCATCATCCCTTTGAGAGTGATGTCCCCACAAATTATCACATTAATAACAATGTTGTAAGCACTTAATAAGTCGTATGGTACTTGGGCACCCAGGTTGATAGAAACCTGACTTTGACCACCACGTTGTCTCCATTGTAAGGATAGCTTTTTACATGGCCCACTTCATTAGTAAGGAGGGTATCTCATCCAGGGACAAGGAGGTCATAACATTCCTGTATTCTTCCTTTACAAGAGCCATTATTGAGTGCAATGCCCCTTTTGGCATGTGCCTCAGCAAAACACCCTGCCAAAAGAAAGACTACAACCATTTCTGACAAAAAAGGACTAAGTTCACTTAGTTATCCAAACAGACTAAAAAGCTTCTTACTTTCCTCTGTCTCTCACTGGCCCCTATAAATTTCATCATTGGCTTGCTTTCCAGGCTAGGAAAGATCCTGCCTTAAGAGACGTCCTCTACCTCAGAAATACTGGTTATACTTAAAACGCTCACTACAAAGACCACAGCCTTCACTGCAACATAAACAAGCCACTTTTTATGGACAGGATCTTGACACAAAAACCTTCAACTTCTGTAAAAAGCTCCTCTCATTATCAAACAATATAGTTCAGCAAACACATGGCTGGATGGATAGCCATAAATGTAGTCCTTGGGCAGTAGCATAGCCTTCATCAAACCAGATGGAAAATCCACATACTAACCTTTCCCAGCTGGATGGCTAAGATCTAATATTGGTTACTCAAGTCTAGATGCCCAAGAAGAGGGGCATGTTTAACTAAGAATTCCTTTTGCAAAATTATATTCAGTATACATATTAAATCTCTCTCTCACACACACACACACACACACACACACACACACACAAAAGCCCTACTTGTAAAATTGGCAACCTCAGTAATCACATGACACCAACTCACTGAATGGAATTGTCTGGAAGTCAAAATATCTGAAAAAAAATCATAACAGAGATGGATTACGTCCATGTAATTTCCAACCACCAAAAAGGACCATCAATAAATTAACAAACAACTGCTTGGCAAAAAGTAAATCAATAAGAAAACCATAAACTATAATGCTAGATACTGGTGTCAACATATAACTTGTGTCAATCCCCAGGTTAATCCATACCAACAGATTGTTTCAGAGCTTCAGCTAATGTACAAACAGCTTTCTCTAAAACTTAACTCATTGATATTTGCCTTGCTGTAATTATAACTGTAAAAAATGTTTCTAAGTTTATTCTTAATCCCAATGATTCTCACTGTTACGAGATGTAATCTCTGCCATATTGTATGAGTACTACATCCATAATTTGCGGTCTCACTCTCTCATGTATTGTATTATATTGTTTTGTGTTATTTTTGGAGCTTTTCTCCCCGGGCCTCCGCTGAAAATGGACCTGTGTGCAGTCGGACTTTCCCGGTAAACAAATGTAAAATAAAATAAATAAAAATAAACTTCCCTCCAATCTAAAGCCATTTGACATTCAGACATTTTAATTTGTGCAGAAGTTACTCACAGACTGACAGTTTACTGAGCTGTAATGCTGACCTTCGCTTTTGATAAAAACAAATTCCCAGACTTTGTCAATAGCTCAAAGTGTAGAGAGGATTATTTCATAGGTTCATAGGTTCATAGGTTTATACTAGGCTATCTGCCCTAAGGCATTTATAAGCCTAGCCCAAATTTTTGTGGCTTACGCCACCCCTTATATGAAAAAATACTGTGCCCATTAGTTTGTTGTGCCTCTGTCCAGCAGTGACACAGAGATGATTCCCGGGGTAAACCTACGATCTCCCATCCACAGGTCTAGATTTCTCTTGAACAGAGTCAGCGAGGTGCTCTGCCTCACATGGACCGGGATTTTATTCCACAGCATAGAGAGTCTCTGAGTGATAAATCTATCCTCCAGCATGTCCTATTTATATCCGTGCTAAGGTTTAAGTCGCTTGCTCTAGTGGTTTTGGTGGATTTGGATTTTTGAGGTGGAGCATGTCCATTAATTCCGGTTGGACATGGCCTTGTATGTCAGGCACATGTCACCTCTGAGCAGACGGTATGCGACTGAATAGAGCTGGAGTTTCTTCAATCTGGAGCATATGACAGATTTTGGAGTCCCTTATCCTTTTGGTGAGGAACTTTTGGGGTCTCTCCAATTGCTGCAGATGGTGAGATACATCCCGAATGGGGCATTGTACTCGATCATTGGTCTGATAAGTGAAGAGTACAGGGAACAATAACCTCACTAGATCTGGATGTGAATCCCTTCATGATCAGGTGGGCAATGTAGAAGGTCTTTCTAACCACTTTAGCAATGTGAGTGTCAAAGAAAGGCCACTGTCAACCTGGGTCCCCAGGTCCCTGATAACCTCTTCTGTGCTTAGTGGATTGCCACCTATATGGTAGCTTGGGGTTACCTTGTTTTTCCCGAAGGTATGACTATACATTTTTGGCGTTTAACTTCAGGCCATGGCTCTGGCACCAGCTATGTGTTTCCGTGAGTCCCTTCTGAAGGATATCCGTGTCTGATGCACTTTCCACTATGGCGCCCAGTTTGCAGTCGTCTGCAAACTTTGTCAGCCAAAGTCCTCCTATGTTGGCCTGTACTTCTGAGAAGTAGATGCCAAACAATAGGGGGCCAAGGACCGAGCCCTGTGGGACACCACTTGTGGAGTCTGACACAGCGCCAGCAACTCTAACCCTGTGGGTTCTGTCCTTAAGCCAGTTTGCAACCCATCTTGTGACATATGGGTGGGTTCTGTCCTTAAGCCAGTTTGCAACCCATCTTGTGACATATGGGTTTACATTTAAGCTGGTAAGTTTTCTACAATGCCAGTGGGGTATTGTGTCGAAAAGCCTTTGCAAGGTCAAGGTAGGCTGTATGGACTGCCTTTCCCTCATCAATGGCCTTGGTGACTGTTTCGAAGAAGTCGACCAAGTTCAAAAGGCATGATCTTCCCTTGACAAAGCCAAACTGGGTCGGGTCCAATGTCTGCAAGTCCCATATATGTTTGTTTATGAGCTCCATTATGATCCTCTCCATAGCTTTGCAGACTAGACTTGTTAAGCTTATGGGGCGGTAATTACCAGGGTCTGTAGAGGCGCCGCCTTTGTGGAGTGGGACAACAGTTGCAGTGCGCCACTCCTTGGGCACGTTATTTTTGGAAAACATCTTTAAAACTGTTAAACTGATTACACACCCAGAAACACAGAAAAGTTATTGTGATTATGTAAACCACAGACTGCTACAAGAAATCAAAATCACATGAGCAGTCTATGCTTATGTCCGAACAGATGAATCATACCTGTCAATTCCAAAAGAAGTAAAGTAGCTTAATAAGAAGGTTATTTGCAAGGTTACATGGCAGTTTATATTGGAAATAAGCAGAGATATTAAAAGGCTCCGTTTTCATAATTATGCGAAAAGTCTTCCAAGGTAAATACAACTTCTGATTTAGTATGGAACCATACCTCTCAACCTTAGAGCAAGAAATCTGGACAAATCGAAAAATAAAAGTGGGACACTGGCCCAAAATAGTTATGCATCACAGGCACCATTGAAACAACTGTAGCTGCAAACATTATACATCACTTATAATCTTTCTATCCCATTATTGTCAGTTAAACATTATATGGCTCATTCAGTCCTGCCTTATTTTGCATCAAAGAAAACCATGCTTTGAAATGACAAATGCATTAAAAATAATAAATAAAGCACATTGCATCAACATCCTGCAACTTCCTACCTGCAAGCAACCACAGAGCTTTCACTGAAACTAGGGTTGCTTGTTTCCTAGAATGACAGCTCTCCCTAATTAAGTCTAATGGTATACAATCTACCAGTATCTGGACTACCTGAAAGAAATTAAATTATGGCCTGTAAAGTGAAAGTACACTTTGTTTAATTAAACTATATTTCTAAGCCCACTTACTATATTTTTTCAGTAACATCCCAATATCCATTTCAGATCACTTTACAAGACATTGGCAGTGGTAGACTTGGCATCCTTCAGAACCCCACAGGTCCACGCTAATACATTGTCCATTAAATGTAAATATCCATCCACTGTAAATGGCAAGAAGCTATGTCTTAAAAAATCTACTTCTGGCATGTGTACCCAAGTATTAGTTTTGAAACAAAGAAACATATTCTCCACAGTCCGTAAGTCTCTGTCTTTAATAATCGTCTACTGTTGCAGCACTCCCAATACAAGCACACACATTCACACTAAAATCCCCAACATTTAAAAAATGACATTGTGCCCACTTGATTTGCCAGTATTGATGATCCGCCAAAGCTATGCTTACTGTTGTCCAATCTACCACTGCTTAGAACCCACCAATGAAAAAACAGTACTAGGTGCTTTTTTTGTCTGAAAAAACAATACAACTTTATATACTACAGTCCCACATAGTCAGTCCACTACTGACCCATTAACCCTAGGCTGCTGTCTCATTCTTACTCCCTGGAACTGCATTACCTTTGATGACTACTTTTATTTCCTAAGCAAAAGACACAAACTGGAAGATGAGGCAAAAATCCAGACATTTTTTGAAAATCCATACAGTTAAGAGGTATGAGTTCATGTTCAATACAACACTCTCCCTGTCAGGAAAGCCGCAATTTAATGAAAGTGTATTCTTAATGTATTATGTATTTGTGAGCTAACTTGTTTGTGTTCAGTAGGTAGACTGATCATTTTTAGCCTCTTTGTGCATGCATCTCTCTCTGTCATGCACACATATACACACATACACACACTCCTACTTTCACACACACAATTCTGCTTTCATGCATGCACTCACTCACTCCGTACTTACCTATTAACACAGATAATTGCTGTCCCTTTCAAAGGCAACAGCAGCAAATCCATACATGAGTCCCTCTTCAGCGAGAACACACACACACCTCTTCAGCGAGAACACACACACACACACACACACACACACACACACACACACACACACACACAGATTGTTCAGTGCAAAATAATGGCGTAAACACACTGACCCTTTTTTGGCTCAAAAACAAAACTAGAAGGGTGCTTTGGCGCATGCACACACCGACATTAGCATTACAGGTCACGGGAGTGAAAAACACCAAACAAAAAACGTGTTTTTGGGGCATGCGTATGTCAATGTTGCAGTTAGTGGTTGAGGGCCGCATGGAAGAGCTCTGAGGGCCGCATGCAGCCCGCGGGCCGCAGGTTGGACACGTCTAACTTAAAATGTACCTAACATGCAGCTCAAAACCCTGTTCATCTAACAATTGTAGGACACAACTCCACATATAATTTTATGCTTTTAATGACTTTTTAGTCATTTAGAAAAATAGGAGTGGCACACTTTTGTGACATCTGCAGTATTTCACCAGTCCATGAATACTATATAATTGGCGCCACAGAATGCCTTTGTAAAAGAATGTACCATCAACTTGCCATATTGTAGCTGTACTAAGATCTATTAGATTTTGCCATGTACTAAAGACTAGCACAGTGGTAGCGCTACAACTGTCAGATATTAATTTACTTGTAAATACTCCAGACTTAGTAGGGAAGTCAGTCATATTTACATCTTGAAGTGCGATTATACTATCTGACACAGGTCTTTTTTCTTGTCTACGGACCCTGCCTACTTGTTGGAGTAGTGCTTTCCATGCAGGTAAACTCGGGGTTACAGTGGACAATGTAGAGGCCAATACATCATCCACTATAACACATGGATTATCTCAGGACACTCTGGCTTTTATTTTTAGTTCAGAACACATTTTGTAATGCTCTACCACAGCAAGATCCCCTCCATGAATATGAGCCCCAGACTTAATTAACCTTTCACCATCAGGTACATTGACAGAGATAGCCCTACCTTTACATTTTTGGGATTACTTCCACTTGCATGCACCAGTAGGACTTCTTGTTTATCACTTTCTCTCTATTTAATACATATCCGTCTAATAATAGCACACGCCCTCCTTTCCGGGACTTTGACATCTTGTACACGGCTCCTATTGTTCCTGGAGCAGTTACACATTTTTCAGCCATAGCACTCCTCTGTACCAGGATATTTAGTCAATGTTTGCAGCTCATGCAACCCATAGTACTACAGAGTTAGTGTTGACAGTTCATGATTTTAAAATTCACGGTTTTCGGCTGACGATATTCTGGGCATTCAACTTTAAAGTCTCAAGATACTGAAATTTGAGATCTCAGTATTTCAAGATTTTAAAATTGAATCTATATATCTATATCTATATATATATATATCTATATATATATATATATATATATATATATATGTGTGTGTATATATATATATATATATATATATATATATATATATATATATATATATATATATATCAACTCTGTGATCACTTCACATTGAGAAAAGGGCAAATACCCAACCTCAAAAAATACCACCTTCCAGAAGAGAAGCCGGTTTCATGTTCCAAGACTCGATCTTTAAGGATTTGATCATCTCGTCTTATGACCATATGAAATAGACTCATTCCTTGTACATTACCAAAATATTTTTAAACTACTTTAGGTTTGTTTTGTGGGATATAGATGGAAAACGGTCTTCAACATCTATTTTATGTGGACTGTTAAAATGAATCTTTTTAACTTCATCCAAAAAATGCCAGGAATCAATTAAAATATGCAGATGTGTCAATAATAGTTTCCAGTTCTGCATCTACCATTTAACCAATGCATCTGCTTTTGATCTACCAGGGCATAATGGTGGATTATGTACATCCTTGTGTACCTTAAGGACATTAAATATATTCAGAATAATTGTATATTCCACTTCAAAAAAATTGTAGACACCTAAATAGATATAACCAACTAAAAACACTTCTTCAGTCCAAGAATCAGTGTTGTGTTATGCTATATTTATCTCATGAATAGATTTCATTTTATAAGTTATCACTCTGAGAATATTTATCTTTTTTCCCATATAGTCAACAGTTAACATTAAGACCCCACCTTCACCTTTCTCAGGTTTCATAATACTTAAGGTGTTGTATTTAGATAGACCCATTAAGGCTGACCATTCTTCCTATCTCATATGTTTTACTATTCAAATTTTAATTTCCCTTTTGTATTTCTTCTCTAGCAAATCTATAGTAAGGTTTAAATGGGGATAAAGAGAGATTGAAAAGACTCTTCCTCTTCAAACATGTGCTCATGTCCCCACTGTTGTTTGTCTTGTTCCTCTTGTCATTGAGGGTCTTACCTTTGTCAGAAAACCAAAGACCTAAATTAAGTTTACAAGTAAACAACTTTGAATTTAAAATTATATCAACCACACTGAAGTGTTTTGCAGGAACAATTGTAAACCCTTTTTAAAAGGAAAATATGAACTACTGTCAACAAAGTCATGGTATAATGACATATTCTGAAGTTGTCAAAGGACTGTATATCAACAATACCTGTTGTGTAAACCTGTTGAGACTATAGAGCACTTAAAAATATCTCTTCTGTTTCTCTCTCCCTCGACTTTTCCCTGAGGTAGATTTCCCTTTTGTATGACTGTTTTGGTTCTCATAATTTTTTCTGTTCCAAGCAGAAGGATTCCACTTATTTTTTTTCTCATGTAAAGGAGGCATAACTCTTAGTTTTTACCATCATGTCCTCAGATTGTCGTAGTCCTTCACAGTCGTCATGTTCACATATGGTAGCAGACGAGGGATGACATTGCTTAGAATCAATAACATTTTCATAACTTTAGGTACACTGCTCGGGTAAACTTGTATCGATAATGAATACACTTTCCTTTGTCGGTATCCTTTCTTATCTCGCTCTCTCTTTCTCTCTCTCACATGTTTGCCCAATTTACAAACTTTGCTGTTTAGTTCTGTAATCTGATGATTTAATTCAAAATGCTATTTATTATTGCCACAATTAACAATTTCAAAAATTCAAACCAGGCTCTGTGAAATAGCTTTAACAAATTTTTGTGAAGGATTGAATCTCTCTTGAGGAAACTTACAAAATCTAAGTCCCTTTGGAATTATTTTGTACTTCAAAAAAAAAAAAAAACAGCTGGTAAGATGCAATGATCTGTATGTCAGCAACCGTTTCCTCAAGTGCTTGCATTTGTGTACTCAAGGATTCTTTTTCTTGCTTAACACACTAGCATTGCTTTCAAGTGGTACATTCTCATGGCTATTAGTATTTTGATTTGAGAATCAACTACAAAACAATGGCGTGACAGTCTTACTACATTCATTCAAAGGAGCAGCACCCTTGTTGTTACACATACTCACTCACAGTCCCATCCAACATTCGCTGTGAAAGCTGCATCCCCAATGCTGTAAGACTCCTTATAAAATTAGAAAAGTCAGAATTCATGACTGCTGAACCCAGTTGATCAACCACCATGTCTTGGGATGTCATAATGGAAGCCATAGAATATTAAACCAATAGCCAAACCACCAATGAAAACTGTTGGTGAAAAAGTCCAAAAACTAGTAACCAGAGGGAACAACAGACCAACAGTAAAATGGCAGAATCATCTATTTTATTGAGTGCTATCATCACCAAAGAATGAGACTTCTTTAAAATAATTCCAATATAACCTACCATTAAGTTTAATATGGAGGAAGCAGTCACATAATCATTAACACTGAAGAGTATTTAAAGCAACAACACAGTACATATAACCCTGGCTCAGAACACATTAAAAATGCATCACAAAAAGCTTACTGAAAATATGTTTGGTATATATTAAAAATATGTTAATATACCAAGCTAACATCTTTGAATTTGAATTACTACACTCTTAGTGTTGCATAATAAATTACCAAGATAACATCTTTCAGTAAATAGGTCACATAAAAATGTGAGTTCTTTTAAGAGTGTATCATTTTTCAATATTAACCTCAACAACTGCCCCATCTAGCCCTTGGCCAAACTGGTCTTTTGTTTGTTAGGGTAGCACCTGTCAAAGTGCAGGTAAGAATTTGGAGATGTCTTTTTATGGTAAATGCTATATATGTAGTATGTTTCATAATCCATAAATCAAGAAAGTCCATCTTTACGATAGACCAACAATTGGTAAACTTCAAAAAAGAAGTAATTTCATTTTTATAAGTTTAAATATCTGTCAAACATCTATAGGTCCTTCTCACACAATGCATATATTATCCAGGAATATATGAAAAGCTATAGGATGCTCATTATGCTTAGAAGGGGACATAAACTTTTTCTCAATGTGAAGAAGAACTAAGTTGGCATATATTGGAGTGTAAGCTGTGCCCATGGCCACTCCTGAAATTTGAATATATTATTCCTCCACAAAGTATACACATTTTTTGTAATAGGTCATCTTCATTAGTTCTTTACTAATGGATATATCCCTAGTTAGTAGTTCATTGTACATTAACAAAATATTTTAAACTACTCTAGGCCTATTCTGTGGGATATAGATGTAAAAATATCTTTAACATCTACTGTAACTAAAGTACGTTGGTGGTACAAAGAAACCATATCAGGTTGCAAGGCAAAGACAGGAAAATAAATAAGGATAATCAGACACCCTTCATAAGGGATGCCAGCAACAACCTGCTCAACAGTCCACAGGACATCAAAGGCAGATGGAAGGAGTACTCCTAGCAGCTTATGAATAAAGAAAACCCCAAAGACACTGTACTGCCCCAGACACAGCTAGCAATGAGAGGCGAAGAGCACACCCTGCATGTAGTAAGAATAGAACTAAGGAAAATGAAGTCAGGGAAAGCAGCAGGCTCAGATGAGCTCACAGCAGATATGATAAAGATGCTGGGTGAGATAGGAGAGAAATAGCAGTGTGGAAAGAGAGGCATATCCCAGATGAATGGAGAATAAGCATACTCATGCCAGTGTAGAAGAATAAAGGGGACATCCACAAATGTGGGCAGTACAGAGGTATTAAACTCCTGTCAGAGTGCATGAAGGTTTTGGAGAGAGTGACTGATAAAACAGATAAGCAGAGCAGTAGAAAGTAAAATGGGAGATGAGCAATTTGGATTCAGATCAGGATGCAATACAACAGACCCAATGTTTGCAGAGAGACAGATAGTTTAGAAAAGATGCTAGTTATGAGGAAAGAGCCCAACGAGGCATTCCTAGACTTAGAAAAAGTATATAACAAGGTCCCAAGAAAGATGATTTGGACAATACTGTGGTGGATTGAAGTACAAGAAACATTGGTAGAATTAGTGCAGGCTATGTAGAAGGACCCAATGGCTCAACTACAAACAATGTTCAGTCTCACATAGAGGTTCCCAGTGGAAGTGGGTGTGTACCAGCGTTGAGCTCTGAGACCACTGCTGTTCAAACTGGTGATGGACTTCATTATCAAACAGGTTGGAGGGGACAGATCAACAATGTTGCAGTATGGAGAAGATGCGGCATTACAGGCAGACTTTGAGCAAGAACTTCAACAAAGGATAGGGGAATGGAATGCAAAACTGAAGGTACATGGGATGAAACTAAGTACATATAAGACAGTGGTAATAACAGCAAACTGGGAAACTCAGAAGAAGGTGAGAACAGATAAAGAAGAAATGATAGTGCAATAGGTTAACAGCTTCAAATACCTGGGAGGGGTGGTTGAAGAGAAGGGAAGTCTGAATGAAAAGGTCAAAGGTAAAATCAGTGGGGCTGCAGCCTACTGGCATAGAGTGAAATGGTGTAGTGTATGACAGAAGAATGGCAAAGAAGCTGAAAAGTAAGGTGTACAAAACAGCGGCATGACTAGTACTACTGTATGGTACAGAAACCTAGACACTAAAGGCAGAGCAGATGAGAAAGCTAAAAGTGATGCAAATGAAGTGCCTCAGAAGGGTGGTAGGATGTGCATTGTGGGACAGACAAAGAAGTGAGAACAGCAGAAGCCAAAGTTGCTCCAATTACAGAAAAGATCAAAGAGAACTGATTACAGTGGTTCAAGCACATGTGCAGAAAAGCAGAAAACAATCTCGTGAAGAAGATTTGTGACAAACAGGAAGACAGAAAACAATCTCATGAAGAAGATTTGGGACAAACAGGAAGAAGGTAAGAGGACATGAGGTTATCCAGCAAAGAGATGGATTTATTGTAGAAGAGAAGCTATGACAGTCAGGGATGAGTGTCAAAGAAGACAGGAGAGTGGCACTGAATTGAGAGGGATTGCGACAGTTGACATGACACCCAGACCCCATGTAGAAAATGGGAATAAGGGAGTATTTAATGATGATGACTAAAGTAAGAAGGTGGGCTTTGTCCTCCAGGTCCACTTCGGTAATATGTATTAAACCTAAATCAAACCTTCTTTCTGCCCCAGCCCTAGTCTGTATCTTAAATTAAGACAAAAAATGTCCCATAACACTAACACTAGTACAAACACTCACACACACACACACACACACACACACACACACACACACACACACACACACACACACACACACACACACACACACAAATACACACATGCACTCTATCTGTCCCTTAACCTAACCCTATCTTTACCCTAGCTCTAACTCTAAATAATGCTCACACACGTTTAATCTATCCCCTTTTCTAACCCTTACCTTAGCCCTAACCCACACACACCCAAACACATTGCAAAGAAACATGCATGTGCTTGTGCTCACACACACACACACATACACACACACACACACATACACACACACACACACACACACACACACACACACACACACACACACACACACACACACACACACACACACACACACACACACCTACTGCACATCCCACATACATGATTTGACAAAATACACAACTGACAAAACCTTCCTTGAATAAAGAGGACATTTGACCACCAAACACTGGAGTGCCACCTGTTCATCCAAAGCAATCTTCAACCAAATGGATCCTATATAAATATATATTTATATAAATATATATATATTTATATATATATATATATATATATATATATATATATATATATATATATGTGTATATGTATATGGCTCTACCTGATAACACCGACATGCTAAAACACCGACGACAAAATAACTGACACAAAAAAACAAAAAACAAAAAAAAGTTCAAAAACACGAAATATCACATGCCCGAAAAACCAAAATCCCGACAATCAACAAAACAAATACCTTTCCCAAAAAACACACACACAACACAAGCACACCAAAATCCTTACAAACCTACACTAAACCATAAATACACAACTATCTATGCACTAACCTTAACCCAAACCCTAACCCTAAGGTCTGTCACTATCGCACACTTACCTTATATGCACCCTAACCCTAACTCACTTAATCCGCCACTAACCCTCAACTCCATTACTATTGCACACTTACCTTACCCGCACCCTAACCCTAACTCACTTAACCTGCCCCTAAACCTGAACTTCGTCACTGTTGCAGACTTACCTGACCCACACACTACCCTAATGTCCGTCACTATCCCACACTTACCTTACCCACACCCTGACCCTAACGTCCATCCCTATTGCACATTTACCTTAACATGTCGGTGTAATCAGCATCAGGATTCTCAACTGTCGATCTTCTCCGTTGTCGATCTTCCGGTGTCGGTGTTCTCGTTGTCGGCATTCTGCAATTTTGGCGTTTTCAGGTAGACCCATATATATATATATATATATATATATATATATATATATATATATATATATATATATATATATATATATATATATATATATATATATATATGTTTACTATCACATATTCGATTGTCATTTAGACGATCGAATATGTGCGAAAATAATTTTCGCGAACTGAGAATTCAATCAACACAATGTCGAAGCTGACATGAACGAACAGCCGCTATTTTTGGCTTCAACATTGCGGTGCAGATCGCACTATAGTGGGAAAATGTACCATTACCCTAACTGTACTGCGATCTCGGAGTTTGTATATATAAGTGGGGGGGGTGGGTGGATCAGCCCCCCACTTGGGGGGGGTGCAGGGGGGCTTGCCCCCCTGTAAACATTATTGTTAGTTGGGGGCAGATGTGAGCATTTCAGCAAAGTCAATATTCGTCATTGCTGAAATGCTCCGTTCGATATTTCAGTTGCTCTGTGTTTTGATTTCTGACAATATTTGTCAGAAATCGTTGCGCTCGTCTAACTGACATTCGTAAATATGATAGTAAACCAGATATATATATATATATATATATATATATATATATATATATATATATATATATATATATATAGATATAGCCCTTCATTTGTTTGAATTTTCAAATGTTCGAAACTCATATGGCCGACACCATATGAACGAACGTTTGAAAGGCCGACAAATGATAGCGGAGATCCCACTACAGTGTAGGACTGGGAGATTCCATATATATATATATATATATATGTTTACTATCACATATTCGATTGTCATTTAGATGATCGAATATGTGCGAAAATAATTTTCTCGAACTGAGAATTCAATCAACACAATGTCGAAGCTGACATGAACGAACAGCCACTATTTTTGGCTTCAACATTGCGGTGCAGATCGCACTATAGTGGGAAAATGTACCATTACCCTAACTGTACTGCGATCTCGGAGTTTGTATATATAAGTGGGGGGGGTGGGTGGATCAGCCCCCCACTTGGGGGTGCAGGGGCTTGCCGCTGTAAACATTATTGTTAGTTGGGGGCAGATGTGAGCATTTCAGCAAAGTCAATATTCGTCATTGCTGAAATGCTCCGTTCGATATTTCAGTTGCTCTGTGTTTTGATTTCTGACAATATTTGTCAGAAATCGTTGCGCTCGTCTAACTGACATTCGTAAATATGATAGTAAACCAGATATATATATATATATATATATATATATATATATATATATATATATAGATAGATAGATATAGCCCTTCATTTGTTTGAATTTTCAAATGTTCGAAACTCATATGGCCGACACCATATGAACGAACGTTTGAAAGGCCGACAAATGATAGCGGAGATCCCACTACAGTGTAGGACTGGGAGATTCCTCTTTCCTGCACTGTAGTGTGATCTCGAAGTGAGAATATTTAAGTAGCAGCGGGTGTGGGGGGTGCAGGGAAGCTTTAATCCCTACGTCACTCGATGGGCTGCCAACTGGCTTACTGACAGAACCCACACTGTAAAAGTAGCCGACTCCAAATCCAGCTCCAGACAAGTGATGAGAGGAGTACCTCAGGGTTCAGTCCTCGGACTGCTCTTGTTTGACATCTACTTCTCTGAATTACAGGCCAACACTAAGGGACTCTGGCTAACAAAGTTTGCAGATGACTGCAAACTGGGAGCCATTATTGTCTCCCCAAATTATGTGGATTGTCTACAAAAGGGTTTTACAGAAACAGATGCTTGGTGCCAGTGACATGGGCTCATGCTCAATGCCAAGAAATGTATAGTTATCCCCTTTGGGAAAAAAACATGTACCTGTGAATTACCACATAGGTGGCAGTACACTAAACACTGAAAGTGTGATAAGAGACTTAGGGACACAGGTTTACTGTGTTTGCAGGTAGATAAATTGCGCTATTTCAGGATGTCAGGATTTCAGAATGTCGATTATATAGTGTTGGCCATATGAAAGTCGTCATTCTGAATGGTCGAAATTCTGAAGTAGTCCCATATATATATATATATATATATATATATATATATATATATATATATATATATATATATATATATATATATATATATATATATATATATATATATATATAAAATATATGTATATATATATATATATATATATATATATATATATATATATATAGATATATCTGTGTGTGCAATCGTGTGTGTGTGTGTGTGTGTGTGTGTGTGTGTGTGTGTGTATATATATATATATATATATATATATATATATATATATAGATTGATATATAGCGAGAGCGAGAGAGAAAAGTAGATATAGAGATATATAGATGTATAATTTAGCCTCTCAATAAATATTATTGAAATTTATTACTGAAAATATGCACAATCAATATAATAACACTATAAAATTTAAAAACACACGTAATAATAAAAGGATACAAATGCAATGTGCCAGTATAACATAATACATAGTATAGAATAATATATATTTGGAATTCAGGAATCAGCAGAATACTACACTTGCAATCCCATGATAGTACCGTGTATCTTTAAATGATAGTTCTGCTAAACTTCTAAGGATTCACAACCAGCCATATACAGTAATTAGAGTAACCTCAAAGGTTCTTACATAAATAGCACAAGATGTAACAAACCTGCCTTATGCTGAGTGCCTTAAAGCCCATTCCCTCTACTCAGTTTTCTATAGATTGCTTAGCGGTGATCTATGCCTGACTTACAAGTCATCCACAAACAGCATACTTATGAATCTCCTACATATTTTTAAGTTAAAGGGTACCAGAAATACAAGTTCTAGAGACCTGAATGTTTCTGTGACTTAAACAGAACATGCTAGAGAGACAGATATATGTCCCAGAGACTACCCCTCCTATGGAATATGGTTTCCATCCATGTGAAGCTGAGTTCATCTATTACCCAATTTAAGCGCAACCTAGATAAGTGGATGGGGAATATGAAATTTACACCGGCCTGGCACCCACGTCCCTTATGAAGTGAGATAGCTTACAAATGCCTGACCCTCAATGCCTTATTTGGTTACAGGACATCATTATTCTTTTGTGAAAACTTGGCTAGGCTTAAAAAGCCCCCCCCTGGGTCATTAGCCTAATAATAGTCTATGACACTATGACTCTATGAAAAGAGTGATCAGGAAGATTCATCTTTTCCTTTTTTTAGCTGGTTAAGCTTGTTTTTAACTATAAAGAAAGTCCTTTGAGTCTATAAGTTTTCAGTATAAATATTTAATAAAACATCAAGTATATGTAATTTTTGGTTTCACTTCAGATACTCGAAATTCTGAAATCTGGAATTTCAGCATTTCGAGTCCATGAAGCCGAAACTTTAGAATAGTGAAAGTACAATAGAGCAAATGTGAATATGTCGAATCTGCTCTTATGCAGTGACGCTATGTTACGGGAAGTGTTTGTTTGGGATTTTTGTGTTCAGACTTTCAGGTGAGTGAGTGTATGTGAGCGTTTTTGTAACTTATGTGTGATGTGTGTGTGTGTGTGTGTGTGTGTGTGTGTGTGTGTGTGTGTGTGTGTGTGTGTATGTGTGTGTGTGTGTGTGTGTGTGTGTGTGTGTGTGTGTGTGTGTGTGTGTGTGTGTGTGTGTGTGAGTTTTTTTTTTCTCTGTGCGATCTCGGAGTTAGCATATATAAGTAGGGGGGTGGGGGGCAGGGGAGCTTCTCCCCTTGCTTTTTAGTGTAGGTATGTGTATGTGTGGTGTTTTGTTGTGTTTATGTTTTTTGTGGTGTAGGTGTTGTGGTTTGTGTGTGGTCTAGTGCATGCTGTGTGTTCGGGTTTTTGATTTCAGCTTTGTGGTGTTTCGGTGTTGTGATGGTTTCGACTTCATGGACTCGAAATGTTGAAAGGATGTTTCTGCATTTTTCCAAGTTAATACATAGATTTTGTTGTCCATCATTAGCAGCATTCGCATTTTATGTGTTTTTATACACAATTATTTTTACAATGTTATTTCTTAAAATGTTCTCTTCTGTTGCTATCCTTATTTAATAATTAGTTTATTGCACTTTAAAGCTATGAAAGACTAAGCATGAGATCACTTTTACACTAGTCAAGCCTACAGTTGCAACATTCTATATAGAATTTATATTATAAATTATGTAGATAATGTTCAAGTTAGACATTTACTGTTACTGTACTAATCACCACATAATTATTTAGGTGAATTCATAACCATTTATCAAACAATATTTCCCCATATGACAACATAACAAGAGATATTATCCAAAAGCAGCTTTCAGTGAATAGCAATGAGGGTTTTATTTTTTCAAGCAAGCCTCCTATAGTCTGTGTGGGGTGAGACCCCCCTCTCCCACCTAACTTAAATAAATAAATAAATAAATAAATAAATAAATAAATATATATATATATATATATATATATATATATATATATATATATATATATACCAACTCCAAGATTGTACAAGAGTGGAGGAAAGGCAAAAGTTTCCATTCCCTCAAACAACTTTCAACAGAATCTCCACGTGCTGCTGCCACCCGGTAAAACAGCAGTCAGCCATTTCTCAAATCACCCTTGACTTGTCCAGTGCTTCATTTATAAATATATTGTGGATGCATATTTTAAAGCATATTCATTCTTTAAAGCAGCTCTTTTTGCTCAGGGGTGAAGTATGTCTTTTCATTTGGGGTCAGTTCCATGTAACCTGCTTATGAAATTTTGTGGGTGTGATCTGTAAATTGCATTACATTTAGGAATCCTTTTGATTTTGACACATTTGTTTTTAGGCTATACAAATGAATACACTATAACTGCTAACTGCAGTTTTATGCAGCTGCTCTTTCTCTTGTCATATGATTATCTTCTAATTTCTGATGCCTGATAACAATGTCAAATTATTGCATCTTTATTTATTTATTTAACATTTTTAACCAGGTAGGTGGACTGGTCCATAGACAAACAAGGTACTGTAGATAAATAAACTAGCCAAAACTAAATCATATAACACTGCAAATACAACAGACATATCACATTTTGGTACTATATACAATCCATAATAATTGCTTCACAACACTCTGTAATTAAGTAGCACATGTAAAAAGGGACCACAGTGCCAAAACAAACGAAGTACAACATTATTTATAGCAGGAAATGCGAAACTTTAAACTAGTGATTGTTACAAGAATAATAAGTATGCTTCATAGTCAAAACAGAGTGTGCCTAGGTGGTATGTGTATACATGTACATCCATGAACAAGCAAACGCACATAGACGCACACACATATATTGCAGACACTTTCAACCTCTGTTTTTTTTTTTACTTCTTAAATATAATAAATACACACTGAATTTATTAATATATTTGGCTAATTTTCAGTTTTGTTGTTGATTCATGCAGGAAAAATTAAGTGCTACTGTGGCATATATATTCATGCTATTTTACTGCAGGTGAATCAAACTGCTTTTCGTGCAATATTTAATTTGTTTAAAATGTATACTGCAGTATATTTATATATATAAGGTAAGATGAATAGAACATTAAGGGAACGTATAAGGGATCACAATTACTGTTACAATAGAAAGCAAGATTGCAGCGCCTTAGCCAAACATACTTTGAATGAGGGGCTTCATCATACATTTTTATTTCAAGTTCTCCACGTTCAATTGGAGACAGCTCGAATAGGGGACATAATTAATTTAACTGAGCAGGCCGAGCTTCATTGGATACTTAGATTAGCAGCACACAGAGGCAGGGGCCTTAATGAGACTGTTTCCTTGAAACCCCATTTAAGAGGTAGAAAGTTACGCTAATGCTTGTCATTTTATTTTATTTTATTTTATTTTTGTAATAGTGCAACTATATTATATTGTATTATGAATTTCTTGTTTATTCAATGTTTTTAATTTTATTAAGATTTTAAGGTTTTTTAATTAATTACTTAATTAATTGATGAACTGCAGTAGTGGTCACATGATTAGAGCAAGTACTATATATTGAGTTGTTTTAATCTTTTGTGAATATGTCTGATGAAGCGGAGATAGCATCCGTGAAAGCACTTACTCTTTTATATACTTTGTCATAATAAAGACTTTTCACGTCCCTGGACTTTTGATCCTTGGAAGTTTAGAGCTGTTATTTGAATATACATACCTTTGCGCTTGGCTCCTTGTTGCTTGGGCTGATTTTGCTGATATACATATATATATATATATATATATATATATATATATATATATATATATATATATATATATGTATATATTTATGGGATCCGTAAAGTTCCCCAACGGCACTTTCTGCCGAAGCAGAAATCACCGAACATACATAACCAAAAGTGCTGTTCACCGAAGCAGCACTTTCAGTTATGTATGCTGGTTGTGCCAGTCGCGCTATGGTGCAGTTAAGGGAGAATTCCCTTTTCCCCACTTTAGTGTGGCCTCAGAGTGAGAATATAAAAGTAGGGGGGTGGGGGGCACAGCCCCCCACATGGGGGGTGCAGGGGGGCTATCCCCCTTGCATAAAGGAAGATTTAGTGTTTTTTTATTTTTTTTGAATGGACTTTAACAAAAGCGCTTTTTCGGTGAAAGTGCTTTTGTTAAAGTGCCTTCGGGTATTGTGGATTCGGACTATTAAACTTTCGTATATATATACATACACACGCACACACACACACACACACACACACACACACACACACACACACACACACACACTTGGATATATGTAAAGTGGTCATATCAATGTATGCTTAGCATTTTCTTTTGGATGCCTGTAGTATGGTGGCTATTCCATTCTATTTCTAGAATATTCAAATTGCTAAGAGCCTCAGTGGAAATTGAGTGGTGCTTAAGATTTCCTTTATAATTTCACAATGAGTTCATCACTAACCTAGTGTGTAGTATTCATTTATATTATTGCATTGAGCAGCAGGGCTGACACACAGTTACTCTAACCATTGAGTTAGAAAATGGCTTTTGTGCTGAATTACTTCTTTCTTAAGCATACATACAGGACCCCCAAAAGTGCACTAAGTTCAGAAAACTAGCTTCTTTGTAGTACCTGCTAGTCTTGCAAGAGTAAACTAAAGACTCCCACCACATATCTACCAATGGTGTTTTGCTGCTGAACATAGCAATCCCTGTTCCCTGCAAGTATGTTGCTCAACAGACTGTGCTGAGCAACATACTAGCATAGAATTGAAAAAAAAGAAAAAAATATGTAAATAAGACAAAACTAAATAAAATCTCTTGTGTGCTGCAGGGCGGAAAAATCCTTACTGATTAAAGGATTCTTTATAGTGCAGACAGTCTTTCGATCACACACCACTCTTACCTTCCACCAGACTACAGTAATCTTGCTGTTATGGTGCAGACTATCTTGCTACCACACACCATTCTTACCTACCATCAGACAGTAATACTGTTGAGCTCCCACCAAAATTGTCTCACACAACACCAGATAGCCTCATTATGGTAATGACTGGGGCCACCCACATGCCAAACGACCATGATTTCTTTATGAATCACAGTCAGAACGATTGCAGACTCTAGTACATTGGTCTAAGGTACTTACTTATGGCACAGTATGCCATATCATGCTACTTGTCAAGGCAGACTATATCACTTTACTCATGCTGTTAACTTATTTTTGTAACAAACCCATCATTCTAATGTAAAACTAATCAGCCAGTCATTATAATGGATGTCCTCCTCCTCAGTAACTGCCTTCCTTATATTGCTCGCCTGCATACCACTGTCCTGCTACACAGTGGTGTCTTACAGTTCAAGCACAGAGAGTGTAATATACATTGAGGTCCTAGCGGCTTCTGTACACCATTCACTAAAACAGTAAAGGGAATGTATGCTGCTGGGGACTACAGGGATTCATGTCTGTGAATCACAGTAGGCCCTGATGGCATACTAACATAGTATACATAATGCAGGTGGGTATAGGCTCATTATTTTTATGAATAGCAGTGCTAGATTTTACAAAACAGATAAGTAAAAGGTGGCGCAACATAATTATAGAAGTTTGAAATGGATTCAACGATGATGTGTGATCCACAGTTTTGCAATGTCCAGAAAGCCAGTAAGGTGCATAAAATGACACCATTACATTTTTTGTACAGTCATGTATCTCTGTGGGATTGTGTCTCAATTGGATTCTGACCTTGGGACTAACCATCGGAAATTAACAGGCTTTCAGAGTGATGCCGACATCAAAATGACACTGAAGAAAAGGGAGGCTATTGCATCATTTGTGCATATGTATAAAGGATAATTACTTCTAGACAAGAAAAATAAGAGTGAGACATATGAGAAAGAAAAAAAGGAATAAAAATGTAGATATACAGTGTATTCTGTAGTTACTAACAAAAACAAAACAAAAAAATATTTACTTAGTTTGTCATCTTTCTGTTATCCACTGTGGCATTTCCCCCATTTTATGTGGATTAGTGCAGCTTCAGAAATATTTAATGTGTTCTTTATAGGTGTGTTGCAGTTCTATGGAGCTGATACTAAAGTAAAACTCAAAGTGTACAGAATTCATGTAGGTATAGTCTGCGCTGAACACTTCCATTTATAATACACTGAGTATGTATTTGCTGCTACTTTTCCACATTCACTTTTGCCATTTCTCTTTGAAAATATCATAATCAGCCTTAGAATAATATCTTTGTGATCTTATTAAAATATTGCAGAAAGAATAAGGTAGGACAATAAAAAGGAGCAGCAGAGCAACAAAAATACTTTTAAAATCTATTATTTTTAAAGTATAGGCTTTTGTATGATCTCAGAGCCTGATATGTTTGCATGACCACTTTTTTCATGCTGTTAACTTATTTTTGCATTAAACCCATCATTTTAATGTAAAATACTAATCAGCCAATAAATAAAATTGATTTTCTCCTCCCAGTTGGTAACCTGTTCAATTTCTGACAAAGGAATGAATGACAGTACTTCTAAAGCACTAGGCTAATGGGCAAAATGCAGGTCCAATGTGTCAAACAGTGATAACAGGGATGATTACACATCAGTGAAAGAAGTAATTCAGCACAAAATGCATTTTGTAACACAGTGATTAGATAATGGAACATGTGGATAAATGCCTGTCTGATAAAATTTATCTTTAATTCTCAAGTAAGTAGAGCTATATTATACAGAACAACCACACAACACAGTTTGACAGAGAAAGTATGCTACATGTGAGACCTAAAATGAAATTGTCAACTTCAGGACTGTTTTTTTTTTACTCATACTAGTTAGCGCAGATAATTCAGAACACAGCATACAGAGAGAATGAGTCTGTATATTTTCTCTCACAATATGTATCCTATTTCATTTGTGCTTTCAAACAGAAAATGGCACCTACTTTGTTCTTACTGCAGTCCAATAAACACTGCAATGGTTTTAAACATGAGCTGCCCCAACTCAGATATTTTAGGATTCCATCCAGCAGTGGAAACTGATTGAAGTGAACATTTCTTCTACATAAATATAACCAGTCTGTTTTCCTTGATTTATCTCCTGCTGTTAAAGACTGCGTAATGGTTTCCAGTGTCCAGGGTTATAGGTGGGATGTGGTGTCCCAGGCACAAAGTGTTAAGGAGGCATGATCGACAGATCCTGCTCTGTCTTCAGTGCATTAATGGCACCTTATGACTGCCAATATTGATTCTGTAGTCAGAAATGATACATTGTGAGAGGCAAAAGCTGTGTTTTTTTAGTCTTCAAGTCCAAAGAGCTTTTCTTTACTAGGGGAGAGCACCAGATTGGGAGATGGCACTAGGCACAATAATAGCTAGCTGCACCTTAAACTACCCAAAATAAACCAAACTTAAACCACTAAAAACGCCTGAAAAAGTGAAACCAGACAGACGCGGACTGTTTATTCGTAAGCTTGCCAAGGAAATCCCTCAGCCTTCTTCAGACCTATCAAGTCTGAAATGTACTGCTTTGGCAGACTTATCAAGTCTGAAGAAGGCTGAGGGATTTCCTTGGCCGAAAGCGCTTACGTAAATAAACAGTCCGTGCCCGTGCTGTACTTGTCCGGTTTCACTTTTTCTGGCGTTTTTTGCGCCTTAAACTACATTGAAAGTACCAGAAATATTCTAAACATTGAGGGTAAAAACACTTTCTCACTATAAACTCTAGGAAAAATGTTAACTAACATTGCCTATTTTATTTGTATTATTGTCTTACAAATTATGTCTCTTGCAGAAATGGATGACATTGACCCATTTGATTTGCTTATAATTTTCTTGCAATCAAATCCTATACCCTTGACTGCAGGGAGCAGCACATTTCGGGTCAACATCAAATACCATTTTAACTATCTTTATGCAACTGCTGATGTAAGCCTGTATTATTTTTTATACTGTCCTCTGAATTCTGTGCACTGGGTATGTATCCTTCATATACAGAACATCTAGAACTGGACAAAACACTACAAATGAATTTCCACTGTGATTAGAAGACAATAGATCCATTACTTTCTCAGCTGAATATCTCTTGATGGTCATCTTAAAATATGTTTATCCATTTGTAGATTTCTCATATTGCTTGACTACAAGGAAATCATTTGTTGGTGTATGAACATTTTCATACTGTATAATCTGCAAATTTTCTCCATGTATTTAATTGTGAAAAATAAAAAATAATCAGATAGCCATATCAATCAATGCACTGTCGATTGAAAGACAATGATCTGATTTTCACTCTTCCGAATACAGTGGCAATATCACATTTCCACCTTTATGTGTTTTTGCTGAGAGAAAACCTCCCTAGCCCCATTTGTCTGGCTTCATCACTATTCTAACTCCCAAAGCAGTACAGACTGTAGAAAAAAAACGTTATGAGAAATTATTTAAAGCATTTTCTTTCAGGCTTGGACAGCTACTCTAGACATCATGAAGTGCAAAGAAGGTGAGGTTTCTCATGATCAGGTTCAACACACTGATTGCTGTTGTTTACAGTAAGTCACTCACAGTGCAGTTTTTAACTGTACATCATTATTCATAGTATTGTGTGAGATCTTATCCTCTTTTCCTGTGCTTGTGTGACTGTGGAGTTGGTATATAAGTTGTGAGGTATGGAAGGCTTGCCCCATATAGGTTCATAGGTTTATGGGTAAGTACTCTGTTAGCTGCCATTGTGGGGCAGTTTAGGCCTAGCTAATTTCATTTTAGTGCTTGAATTAACATATCACATTTAGTTATAGATTGGCCTTACCCATCCCTTGATCGATAATTATATATCACCCCTAGTGAGAATAACTGGGATCATACCATAAATAATGTTGGAGGACCCATGCATGGGATAAAACATTTAGAAGATGTCTCAGTCCACTAGTAGTACATGGAGCAGTCCTGGAGTAAAGTTTCTATTACCCATCTATGTTGTTGATCTATGTTCAGCATGAATATGGACAGGGATGAACTTTATTTTACTTGGACGGGGAATCTGTTCCAGCAAAGACATATCTTCTGTGAGATATGACTATCCTCCCAAACTGTTCTGTTAATGCTGCACAAGAGGCCTGAATCCTTAAATGGAGTATTTCTGATGCCATTTGACTGGATGATGTGTAGTAGGTCCATCAGGATTGGGTTATCTTGTATGCCCGACACAAGTCACATCTTAGTAGTCTATAGGATACTAAGTATTGTGACAGGACCTTCAATCAGTTGATTAGGTCTTGTATCCTTTTGCTAAGGTATCTCTGTGGGAGTTGCAGTTGCTGCATTTGTCTCTACATATACATGCCAAAGAGGCATTGTATTCAATGACTGGCCTAATGAGGGCTGAGTAAAGAGTGACTAAGAAATCCATAGATCTCGATACAATCCCTTTGTTTATAAGTGATGCAATATAGAAAGACATTTTACAACAATGGACACGTGCTGATCAAGAGTTAGGTCATTGTCCGTATAAGTTCCCAAATCCTGGACTGGGTCAGTTCTTTTGGGAGTATTGTTATTGTGGTAATTCCATTGGATAGATGACTCTCCAAAGAATGCAGTAATGCATTTTTTGGCATTTAGTTTCAGTCCATAATTTTGGCACCAGTTATTACTTATTTATTTAATTTATATTTGTTTACAAGGGTGGTACATTGATGAATACTGACCAATTTCAAGCTAAGCCCAGGTTAAATACAAAGCATTTTACAAACAAAAATACAGAAATGTAAGCAATAACAGAATAGTTCAAACTAATTACACAGAAAAAAAACTGTGTATACCTTCCAATAAACAAGCACAGTTCAATATACAATCAGAGTGTAATGTACAATATATTTATTAGTTTCTAATGTAGGTCAATCTTCAGAGAATGTTCAGAGAGGAGAAGATATTCAGAAAAGAGAAATGTGTTGAAGCAGGAACATTTGGCTTGAATGAAGAAGTGCTCTTTTGAGTTGCACTCTGAATTTAGAATGTGTTGATTTCCTTAATGTTGATGGGAAGAGCTTGCCAGACAGTAAGTGCCTGAGAAGAAAAAGCATGTGGAGTGCTGTGGAGTTTGAGTCTAGGGCTAATGAGTGATGGTGTGGCTTATGAGTAGTGTCTTGAGTTTGTATGAGAAGTTTTTTTTTTTTTTTTTTTTTTTTTTTTTTTTTTTGTGAAGTCTAGCTGCAAGTAGAGTAAATGTGTAGAGTTGGAATAGTTTTTGTAATCAGGATCCTAAAAGTAGGTTAGATTTTTGTTTTATAGGTAGACATTTGTTTTTTCTAGAATGATGCAGTGATGTTCAGAGAGGTAAGTTTATAATGAATCGGCAGATGATACTACAGACACTTGGAAATGTGATAATGTTTTTCTTGGAGGCAGTTGCAAAACTTGGGAGACCATATTCAAGAAGAGAAAGGACAACTCTTTTGCAAATGGCTGCTCTGGCAGGTTAGGATAGAAAAGGAGAGATCATTTTGGTCCAGGAGAAGAGGGACTTTATTTTGGCTTTTGCTTTGTCTTTGTGGGAATGGAAGTTTCGTGACTGATGAAGCCACAGTCCTGGGTATGGGGGACAAACCTTCCTGCAGGATAGCTAAGTCATCTAAGAAATGCAAGGAGTGCTCCTAGCTTGTCGTCATCACCAAACCTAGTCAGCCAGAGCCCTTTGTTATTGTATTTTACTTCAGAGAAGGCTAATATTTTGCTCAAATACAGGATAAACAATATCCCTAAATATGAACAATTACCTCTTCATACTTATACTGCCTCAATCTCCCTTTTCACGTCACTTGTTCAAACTATTTCTCTCCCCTGACTCTCTTTCTAAATATTCCCTAACCCTGTTTTTTTCTCTGTCACTGTATGCCATGATTCCTGTTTGTATTATACTAACTTTTAATTTCTCTATAAAGAGGCTAATATTTCTCTAAAACATAAATTATTGTCATATAAGTTGTATCTATTCTAAATCAATGTTTTGGCATTTTATCTACTTTGGTGTAATTATTTAAACTGTAATGTTTTTGTATTATTTTTTAAAGATTGTAAAATTATTGTTCTTAAAATGCTTTTGTAATACTTCGGAGCTCTTCTCCATGGATCTACACTGAAAATGGGTACCTCGCCAGTCAGACTTTCCTGGTAATCAAATGTCAACAAATAAATACATAAACATCACTTAGCATATTTTGTATTTATTTTTATTTATGTATATTCTTGCTTTTGTTTACCAATTAGGTCTACAGAAGGCATATAAAATGGGGTGAATGGCATATACAGCATTATGAAATCGTACAGTAGATTGCATATAAACTTCCATAATGTAGCCTCATTTCTCATATATGCACCCCCCACCATATACAGGACAGTTTTGAAAAAAAAAACATTTTCAATAAGGTGAAATCAGGAATTCTGATATAGCCCAAGGGTAGGGCTTGGTTGTGTTCATCTGCATAACCAAAGTTCACAGATGGAATCAAGCTGCCTCCAGTACTGGCAGGGGAGATGATTGCAATGATGCAGCTGGTGACCAATTTTCCTGTTTCCATGGGAGGACTTGGGGAAATCTAGTACATGTGTGTCTCCTGGTAGAGACCAGAGGCATTCCAACTCATCAACATACATTGCATGGGGCAGAGATGACAACTTAATTTCATAGCATTAGCTGCTGTCACTGTTGGGAACTGTGTCCGTCTGTCTTCTGCAAGATGGCTCCTGAAAGCAAATCTGCAGCTCTCTATTAGATCTGTCATAGCCAAGTATTATTATTATTGGTCTACCAGAGGGTGACTCTTCAAGGAGTCAGGGTGCCTACTTGATGAAGGGATACATCCTTTGAGTCCACCAAGAAGCAACTGGGAATTTCAAGGTAGAGCAGGCACAGAAGACAGGAAGAACAACAGGCAGCTCCATTGCGATTGGAGGGAGACAAAATGTATATATATATATATATATATATATATATATATATATATATATATATATATATATATACGCACACACACACACACACACACACACACACACACACACACACACACATATATATAAAAATATGTAGCAAGCTATAAGTCATGGTAAGCATGCTATTTTTTTTCTTACAATTTATGTTCTAACATGTTTAGTTGAAAAGAGCAATTAAATTAGTTTTAAATAATATACATTGCAGCATGCAAGGTGCATGCCAGCTGCACTCTTGAATGGAAGTCAAATTCAGCTCTCCAGGTAAATACCTCATACTGTGCAGCTTTCATTCAAACATGTGATTGATATAAATATATATATATATATATATATATATATATATATATATATATATATATATATATATATATATGGGTCTACTTTTACTTATCATAGGTTGGTACTAGACTATCAGCCCTAGGGCCTATACAAGCCTCACCATAACAATTTCCTGGCTATTTCTTCCCACACTATTTACTTCCCTGGACCTCTGTCTATCTGTCTAGCAGGGCAACTGACGTGATCCCCGGGGTGAATTTCCTTTCTCCCATCCAATCGTCAAGGTTCCTTTTGAAGAGGGCCAAAGAGGCACTCTGCTTGACATGTATGGGCAGTCTATTCCAGAGTCTGAGGAGTCTCTGGGTCAGGAACCTATCCCTCCAGCATGTTTTGTTTATTGTGATGACAAGGTTTAGATCCCTGGAGCGTGTGGCTCTGAGGGATTGGGATTTCTTTAGTGTAGTACAGTGTAGTGTAGTGCATATATATGTGTGTGTGTGTGTGTGTGTGTGTGTGTGTGTGTGTGTGTGTGTGTGTGTGTGTGTGTGTGTGTGTGTGTGTGTTTATCAACATTTCTCTACTGATGCATAGTCCTTTGTTATCTTTTGAACAATTCTGCGTATTACCAATTTTAGAGATGTCAAGACTATTTGGCTATATCTCAGGTAAGAGGAAAAGACTCTATTGCACCTAATGAAAAAAAGTATGGCTACTTTACTATAATCATCAAACACTTACATAAAAATAAAATAAAAAAAAACTATATACATATTTGCATATTTACCTATAAGCAAGTAAACAGACAATTATTTATCTTCCTTTCTTTTTGTCATAACCAGAATTTTTTCCATCTTCCTTTCCACATATGAGCATTTCATCATTCCCTTTATTATTTGTTTTTTAATTATTTACAGTATCATCTCCAAACCAACTTCCTTCAGAAAACATTATTTTCCCAATTCTGGCAGAATCATAAAGATTACCACAAAGTGCAGACTATGCGTACACTTAGTGCAACCTTTTTGAGTGAATAGATAGCACAAGCAATGTGGTATGGCTGTTCTTTAAATCAGAATGTGTACACATATTGTACACTTTGTAGTAACCTTTGTGACTCCTGCCTGACCTTAAAATATCTTACTAGTATGAAAAGACTTGACTTAGCAGATGACATTCCAAAAGTATTACAGTATACTACATTACACTGCACTATCCTACAGTACAGTGCACTACACTGCACTGCCATACACTACACTATACTACACTGCTGCACTTCACTACACTACATTACACTACACTTCACTGCACTGTGCTAAACTACAAATTATACTACACTGCACTACATTTCACTATGCTACACTGCACTGCCATATACTATACTCTGTTGCAATGCACTACACTACATTACAGTATACTACACTGCACTGCACTACACATTACAGTACACTGCACTACACTACACTGCACTATGCCTACACTACACTGTACTATACTACACTACACTGTACTACACTACTCTACACTATACTACACTAGACTGCACTACACTACACTATACTACACTACACTGCATTAGGGCTCTGTTAGGGTAATTAAAAGAACACTGCAGAAAGTGATGTTCATGTTCTTGTTCAATATTTACAGGAACTGTAACATTGACAAGACAGATTTGTAATCACTGCACAAATGCAGTGATGTAATGTATGCTGGCTTTGCTTATGCTGTGGTTATATGTATACATACACACACACAATAACATTGAGTCACTGTTCTACACAGCCATATATGTGCAACTACTTGCAGACATATAATGAGAATGTGTTACAGCTATTGACAACACACGTATGTCAGAATATACATATGTACCCACAAAAGGTGTCCACAACAAGTATCACAGTAAATGTATTGCCATCTACATAAAATAGTTTCCTAAGGAAGAGGTACAAATATAGGCAGTGTCATGACATACAGGTAGAATTTTCCATGTAAAATATTTTCTCAGCATAAACAGCAACAACATGTGGTGCACTACAGTGCTGTTCATATAGATGATATACCTAAAATATAATGCCAAACAGATGTAATATAATACATTGGTGGACATACCTTATGATCAAGCATCAATGCTTTCTCCTTATCTACAGATACTCTCATACATGCAAGTGTTTCAAAATACTACTGACTTGTATGACATGTTGACTGATACATTTAACTCTTGAATGCAACACTAATGGGCTTCATTATTTTGCAATGTTTCAGAATCTTATTCTATACAAAATGTGTGGGATGCACTTACTTGTTGCAACCTGGTCTAATTAGCAAGTACCCTAATTCCCACTTGTCCAATCCTTGTTAATAACCTAGCCTTCCCACTAAACAACCATACTGCACAGCCTAACCCTGCCATAACCCTAACTCTAACCCTAGAACTCCTACCCAGTCCCTAACCCTAACCATACCACTCCGTCCCCTAACCCGGAAGTCCCTGACCCCTGCTAATACCTTAGGCTGCACTCCCTCTTCATAAATCTAAAGTCCCCGATCACACACTAACCCTTCAAATTAACTCATAATCCCTAACCATAAACTCTTCTACTGATCCTAAATCTTAAACTCTCTTCCTGCTCCCTAAATCTAATATCCTCAGTCATACCCTAGCATTAAAACTCACTTCATGCTCCCTATACCTAAAGTTCCAGATTGCTCCCTAAGCATTATCTTGCCCACTTCCTAAACCTAAATCTTACTAGTGATTACTGTCTTAAACTCTCATCTCTGCCACACCCCTGCCACTCTTCACCTGTGAAGCACTTATCTTACTCAATCGTGGCTAATGTGTCTGGTGAGATGTGTTAGCTCCACTGTCTTGTATGGCTACTGCACCTCACTTGAAGATGTATGTGAGTTCTAGCATGATCATCTGGCTATGTGAGCTACAGGATGTCTGAATCTATGTCTGTGAGATAGTAGTAGATATGCTAGGGACATATAGCACAAAGCGCCAATGTTCACAAACTCTTGCTAATTCAAACATTTGTTCCAAAGTCTTCAAGCCTTGAATATGAAGACAGCGTCATTTGTTTAGGGAAATGAACCACTTAAAATTACAAAAGCAACCCTGAGGTCATTTATGTGGCTGATGCACTTGTAGGAGATTATAGGGAAAAGGCAGAATGATGAGGCAATGCCCACTTACCTCTCCTTGAGGAAAGAATGGTTACAATATGCTGGTGTGAGGCAGGCAAAACTTGTGGCTATTGTCCTTGGCCCATTGCCATAAATGTTGGCTTGCCTTGGCTAAGTGTGCAGGCAGGCAGTGAGAGGACAATGCCACTTTAGGAGGGGCTACAGCAACACAACTAAAAAAAAACCCATGCCTAACAGCTCACAGTGACGTCCTGAAAGAGAGTAGAGTGATCCAACTCTTGTTTCAAGCCACCCTCTATGGGTTTCAGTGGCAAATTCCAGGCTAATGCTCCTTCCACACTCTCTCCATCATTTGTCCAGACCCCCTACAATAAAACACATGACACCGAATGATGTTTGATGACTTTTATTAAACTTCCATAACATGGCTTTGATAACCAATATTATTAATTACAACTGAACATAGTACAGCTGATTTTAATCACAGCATAAACATCCTTGTAATGTTAATCAGGACAGCGTGACTTTACTCATCCTGACCAAGTAAGCAGCGTCCATACCTCTACTCACTTTAGTTTTTATTTTTATTTTATTTTTATTTTTTTATTTTACATTTGTTGACCGGGCTAGTCTAGCTGGATATATGTCCATTTTCAGTAGAGGCCCGGGGAGAAAAACTCCACACATAACATAAGCAAGACAGATTGACAAATTGTTAATAAAGACTTACACATACAAATATACATTTAAATCAACTATGTAGTCAAAATCAGCATACATTTAAGGAACTCAAAAATTTAAATTCATACACAATGTACTGTACATTTCAAGGCAAGTTTACCTAAAACAAATGGTTATGCAGTAAGGCAACAGCCAAGAAGATGACAGTAAAAGCTAGAAGGGAAGGGAAGTGGAAGGAGTATGAAGGAAAGAGAAGATAGGGCACAAGGCCAGAATCATAAGTAAGAGAGGAGAAGAAAAAAGACAGACAAGACGAGGTGGGAGAGATAGTAGATGTAAGTCAGAGCATAAGAGGACAGGGGGAAGGGAAGCAGGGTAGATGTTTGGTTTCAGGCAGAAGGAAGGGTAAAAGGTAAGGAGAGAGTAATGTTAATGAGAGTAGTTATGAAGCAGCGTCCAACAACTCACTTCATATACCATTTATTGAATTACACATCCCACCATGTCCTTTACTGATGAAGCAGTGTCCAACAACTCACTTCATATATCATTTGTTGAATTACATATCCCACCATGTCCTTTACTTATGAAGCAGTGTCCAACAACTCACTTCATATACAATTTGTTGAATTACATATCCCACCATGTCCTTTACTTATGAAGCAGTGTCCAACAACTCACTTCATACATCATTTGCTGAATTACATATCCCACCATGTCCTTTACTTATGAAGCAGTGTCCAACAACTCACTTAATTTATCATTTATTGAATTACATATCCCACCATGTCCTTTACTTATGAAGCAGTGTCCAACGACTCACTTCATATATCATTTGTTGAATTACATATCCCACCATGTCCTTTACTTATGAAGCAGTGTCCAACAACTCACTTCATATATCATTTGTTGAATTACATATCCCACCATGTCCTTTACTTATGAAGCAGTGTCCAACAACTCACTTCATATATCATTTGTTGAATTACATATCCCACCATGTCCTTTACTTATGAAGCAGTGTCCAACAACTCACTTCATATATCATTTGTTGACTTACATATCCCACCATGTCCTTTACTTATGAAGCAGTGTCCAACAACTCACTTCATTTACCATTTACTGAATTACCCCTCCAACCAAATAAGCAGTGTCCTTACCTCCGCTCACTTATATTTACTACTTATTGCCTCCAACTGCTCACTTTCCTTTCCCAACTTATTGAAATAAACATCCACACACCAGAGAGGGAACAGAAGAGGGTAAACTTGTCCCTTTTCTCTGCCCTACCCACACTGCTATATAAGCGCACACCCACCAATCCACTAAAAAGACAGGCAGTGAGACCGGGCAGCAGGTTCATGCCAAAATCTGCTTCCTTACCCAGCTGGTCTTGCCTAAACCCCTTAAACCCCTCCCCACCCCTTACCTCATTTCCTCCCAATCAACCCTCCTTTCATTTTCCCCTTTCATCCCCCCACCCTCTTACCTCTCACCGATATATTTGTCTGACCCCTATTGAAGATGGCCCTGGACAAATTGCTCTGTTGCCAAACCTCATTTATCTCTCTCTCTCTCTCTTTCTCTCTCTATATATATCTCTACATATCTATATCTGTATATCTTGATATATATATATATATATATATATATATATATATATATATATATATATATATGTGTGTGTGTTTTGTGTATATATATGTGCATATATATATATATATATATATATATATATATATATATATATATATATATATGTATACAGTGTGTGTGTGCGTGTGTGTGTGTGTGTGAGTGTATGTGTGTGCTTGTATGTGTGTGTGTGTATTTATTTATTTGTCTTTTGTCAATTTGCTTAGTCCATCTGGGCTGTTGGCCCATTTTCAGTGGAGACCCAAGGAGAAAATCTCCACACAAACAACAAATGACTGAGTTTACATAAGCAGTAAATGTAAATGTGTATATAAAAGTACATATATTCAAGTCATATGTGACAAATGAATATAAAGCATAAAACATTCATAGAGGTAATGAAAATTAACACTGCATAAAAAAATTCATCAATAACATTAGTTAAAAATTGTGTGAGAAAGAAGCCTATAGTAATAAAAATACAGATTTACAAAAGGTCATCCAATAAGAAAAGGCCTAAGACAACTTTAATGACTATACCAGGTTGTTATAAAGGAATGAGAAGTATTAAAAATATAGGTGTAAAAGTGGAGGGGTGGGAAGTAAAGTTTAGAAAAGTCTAGAGAGTAAAGTAATGTAGCTATGGGAAGGGGAGGTGGGGAGAATAGTAGCCAAGGAAGAGAAAAGATGAGGCTGAGGTAAAGTGTCGGTCAGTGGTACCAGTGCTAGTATTTATAAAGTTACATTAGAGTCAAGAGAGGAGATGTATTATTGCAAGACAAAATGAATGAGTGAAAGTTAGGTAGGGTGGTGGCAGGTGTGGGATGGGAGTTGAAAAGGTAGCTCGTCAATTCTGTTCTGAAGCGAAGTGAAGTGAAGATCGGATAGAACGTATATTAGAAGGGAGTTTGTTTCAAATCTGAGATACAGAGCTTTTGTAAAGTAATCTGCCTATTGTTTTGTTGCATGTATGTATGTGTGCATGTGTGTGTTAGACACATTCACACACACACGTATGTATGACCATAATGTAACTAAAGCCAACACATATTGCATTTGTACATTATCAATCCATCTTAATAGCTAATTTTGCAATTCACACATATATCAGACATGAATTCCACTTGTTATATTGCTCCATTAAAAGCTCCACAAACATTACATCACCCATTTAATTAGTCTAGAAACTATAAGAAGTATAATAATCCCTAAAAACTAAAAGAAAAATTTAGCCAAACAATCCACTTATGCTGTGCAATGACTTGCTGAAATATGCATGCCCATAGCTAGTTGGGTTTGGCTTTACTGGCCTAAGTTAAAAAGCAAAAAAGTCATGGGCATTCAGAACTGCCATATAGCTAAAACACCTGATGTCCTTAAAGGTCATTGGCATATATTCCATGTGCCTCTAATACAAGAGGTTTAAGGAATCACAGAGTGGAAACTCTAGCTTGGCTAGATTTTTCTTTTAGTTTTTAATTATTGGTTTGTCTGAGAACTTTTTACTCATTGTTTAAGTGTAATAATCTTTCTCATTGTCTCTTCATCTTGACATATGTTACATTTTTCACTCTCCCTTGCATTTATATCTTATGAATTTTTTTTTTCACAGTCAAAGGCTACTTGAAATCAACCCTATCTATCTCTTCCTAAACAGGCCTAACCTGCTATTTCCGGCTTTTTTTCCCCATCTCAAATAAATTGCTATGGTTATACAGTAAAATATTCTGTCATTACTGCTTTATGCAACATTTTCTTATCTTGAACTGTAGTCAGAATATGCAATTTACATTAATTAATCATAGTTCAATATTCTTTAAACTAATCTTTCAGTACCATTAGTCTTTTCTTAAAACTATCAAATTATGCATTTTCTTTTTTTGACTAAATAATGACATAGTGCTATGTTTGATTTTCCTCAGATCTCAATGCAAATTTAATGATGATAAAAAAAATCTGGTTCAACAATACTACACTACTATTCTCTTTCAGGTCATATAGGATCCCTATTCAAAATGGATTCATCTTAGAATCTCAGCTTATAGAATTTAACAACTCAGTGTTTCTGAGAAGAAAAAATATAAACTCCTGTCAAATAATTCCTTTTTCTAAAGCTGTCAAATTTAATAAACAATATTTTCTATAAGTTAACATGAACGTTTTCTCAAAATTTCCTATTTCTTAAATTATGTCTGTAACTTCAGCCCACTGTCTTAGCATGACTTCCTTATATTCAGATTTCCCTCTCAATTGTTCAGGTTCAGACCATTGAAGATATATACCCCATATTTTTATTATAACCCTGATACTTTCTTATTTAACTGCATCCCATCAAAATGTATGTTCTTTTCAATATCACATGTTGCTTCCTTCATTCAATTCTGATTCTTTACCACAAACACTCAATCATCTGCAATCTGCATATATGAATACTGTTAGAAGAAACATGCCTTCTTAATATCCAGTGTGGCCTCTTTTAACTTACCTGCAGCAACCTGTATGGCATCATCCATCACAAAAGCAAATAAAGTCCCATTTAAGGGGCACTCTTGTTTTACTCCTCTGTGTACCTTTGCCATCTTATAGCACCATCAATTAATAGATGACCTCACCAACATCTTACCATATGTCATTTAATTGATCTTTCTGTTTTACCCACTAATGCGTATACTTCTAACATAATTTCTAATTGAGCATAGTTGTCTATGTCAATTTTACCCTTGTTTGTTAACCTGACTCTACTATTAACAATTTCTCTAACAATCTATAATGTGTCTTTCAGTTTTCTTTCATGTTCCCCATATATTTCCTAGTAAAACACATGCAAGATCAAAGCTGTATCTCAAATGCAGCATTTTCAATAAGGTCTGATAATCTTAGTTGTACAATGCTAATAATTGCCAATGAAGGAGATATCCCTTCTGAACTTTGCGCTTCATGGACTTGACAATATTTCTACACTCTTTTTCCAGCATAAACTTCCTTATTAACCCTTTATTCAGTATTTATAGAACATTTCCTTTTCAGCTATCCTCATCTCATAATAAATTATATTCCTTTACCAAATTCTGCAGGTGAATTATCTTCTTTAACAGTCTGCAGAACTTTAATCATAAGCGATTTCATCCACAGAAAATAAACTGTGGATTTCTTCAGCTACTAAACTCCTCCTGGACAATCATTATAATATATCAATAACAGATGATGTAAGTGTAGTATTTTGAAGATTTACCCATGCTTTATGTGGTTTAATCATGAGGGCAAAGCCTGAGAGAATAAACAAGGCCAACCATGTTAAATCCTCAGTATACCAGATCATAGAATCAGTTACTGCTATTATAGAATGAGTTTTTCTATTGGTATATGCTCAATTTGCAAGCATGCTGGTTGGGCTGACCAATCAGTGTTCTCATTTTTGAATGTTAATGGCCAGTCATTGTATAATAACATAATATATCACTGCTGTGTATGAATTATTGACTTGATTGCATTTTTTATGATTGGCCACAAGATGCACTGGAGTATTATGTTCACAGTAGTATTTACGATTAAAGTTCTGTTCCTACATTTCAAAGTGACATAAACTTGACTTCATTTTCTTTTACTAATTCCTTTAAAAAGAGATATACTTTGTCTCTCTTTCCACTTGTAAGGTGCTTCTATCCCTTTAAAATAATTCTTACAATCTTTCTAGTCTACTAATAGATTTCCCTCTCTTTTCTCATATAATCTAAACTATTTGCCCTAGTAGCTGTTTAAAAACACGCAATAGTCCACCATACTGTTATTTTTTTATTATTCCCTAATTTCCTTTTATATCTTGTTATAATCTTGTTTATATTTTCTCTTAAATGCCAATTTCCATTCACCCCATAGCTTATAAAATGGTCTATTTGAATTGGGTAGTATCCATAACTGTATCATAGCCTTAATCAAGCAACATGATTTACTACATTCACTGTTTATCTTCTACAACCCATCACATGCTTAATAGCTCAGCATCTCCTCTGAACTTACCACACACACACTGTCAAATGATGTGTAAAACCCACCACCATGTTTTCTCCTTACATTTATTTAAAAGTATCAGAATATAACACAGGATCTGCCTTTGTCTTATGCTGACCTATTGCATATGTTGATCTCAACTGCCTGATGTGTATTACATATTTCATTACTCAAACTTTCTGTAAAAAACTTTTTTCCCCTTTTGCTCTTAAATTACAACTAAAATCCCATACAAACACACTGCATCATATAATCAAGCACTAGCAGCCTCCTCATATACGAGCAAATGTTATCATAATTCTGAGGGTAATATTCTTTTTCTTTTTGTCTGCTATATTTAAATGGTGTTTCATGCCAAAAAGTATATCAGCTATTTCTAACTTTGATTTTTTTTACAAGTACTGCAATTCAAGAGCTCTTACATAACCCAAACAATCATTTTCCATACATACATAATTTGTTCCTTTTGCATGGTTGACTATAAATTTTGTATCTGTCAAAATACATCTGTGATCACTTCCTGACACCATCTTAAACTACTATCCATCTTAAATCATTTTAATGTTAACATTAACCTGCAATATTTAAACTATCCCTATCCTTTTTATGTTCAAAAATGTTTTCTTTTGATTGCCTCCTTAAGCTTCTTTTTCCTATCATTAATCTTTTCTCAGTGAAATGATCACCTTGTTCTAGTTCTTCCCTGAATTTCATTCACTATCCTCCTCATTTTCATCTGTCCCAGCTGTCACACTTAGTCACAAATTCTAACCTGGCATTTTATTTGGTATATGCAGTTATTTTGTGAATCAGAATTTTGCTCCATCTCGGTGACTTCACTCTCCAGTTCTCGAACAGTTGCATCTTTCTGCAGTGGTTTCACTGTCGTTCCTGTTTTCCCCATCATGAATGGCAAACCAAAAAAATGCTCAAATGTTAACATTTTCAACAATATGATTTGTATTGTTTACTTGAATGACCTCTTCATCTGTATATATATATATATATATATATATATATATATATATATATATATATGTAGGGTCCATATTAAAAAACCAAAGAGGTGTTTCAGCGAACACCTCTTGGTCGACACGTAATAAGTGAATGCACTAAAGTGCGAATGCTCAAAACAGCGGTTTCTTGACCTGAGAAAGAAACTGCTAGCACAAACACACACTCACTTTAAAACATAACAATATGGGGGGCTTTGCCCCCCACACCCCCCCTAACTAAATATACCAGCTCTGAGATTGCACTACAGTGAGGACAGGGGCAAACACATGGGGATGGCCAAGCAATTTCTTTCCCAGGGAAAGAAATCTTTGTTTTGAGCATTCTTGCTTTAGTGCGTTCGCTCATTACGTGTCAACCAAGAGGTGTTCGCTGAAACAGCTCTTCTGTCTTTTAATGGAGACCCTATATATATATATATATATATATATATATATATATATATATATATATATATATATATAGGTTTACTATTAAAATTGCGAATGGAGATGCTTTGCAGATGGAAAACTCGAAACATGGATGTTCGAATTTCCATCTTACTGAACATCTCTGTGTAGAAAGTTCATATCAGCGAATGCACTGTGCATTCGCTGATATGAACTCAAAGTACTGTACAGAGATTGCAGTACAGTGCGGTTTGGGAAATTCATCCCTTTCCTAAATGTAGTGCGATCTCGGAGTTGGAATATGTAGTTAGCAGGGGGTGTGCAGGGGAGCTTGACTCCCTGCAAAAATGTGATGTGAGGTGTATAAGTTTAGTTTACCTGTGCTTCTACACAGACATCACGTGATGTGCTCGGTTTTAATATCGAATCTACTAAATTAGTTCAGCTGAGTTGACATTGTGATTTGTTGAATGGTTTGCTTTCGTACTGTTATACAGTTTTCTGAGCAGGAATTATTTTGTCCCGTGACATATATACATATATAAAATATGAGAGTGTATGTAAAGTTGTCAGTAACTCTGATGAATAACACTTCGCTTGACAGCCTGTCCAGGTGGAAAATATATTGAAATGTTGCACCTACAGCAAAAAAATATTACTTTGCTGTAAATATGCTGAAAACACAAAAGATCAAAAATAAACATAATCTAGTTCACACAGATTTTAACTCATTCCCTCCAGCACAGCTTTTTTAAGTGTGTACCGTTAGCTCCCAGTGGGTGTGGCTTAAGCATTTAAAAATGAAGTTTTCACCTTATACTTCATACAAATATTCATAACCCTGGAATTTAAATATTACTAGAAAACTGTAAATGGCAAGCTATTTAGGATAAATTAATCTTTATATTGGTGGCATATATTCAGTTCAATGTTATAAATTGGATTTTATAAGCCAAAAAAAGTCAGTGAATATTAACTTTGCAATGTTGTATAAAACGCTTATGATGTCTCAGTAACTAAGCACCTATAGAATCTTCATTTGCTGAAACTGAGCTTATGTGTTACTCTACTGGAACTAGTAAGACTGGTAGTTTATTATTATTAAAACTGTGATTGGGTTAGCCTAGGTATTTCAGGGTGTTTTTATCTTTTCTATACGTGATAGGTTCAGGCAAAATCTCTGGAATAATCTCTACTTTTGAAGTTATATAAAATTTCCTCAGGGGAATTGTGCAACAGAACCAGATTTCATCAACCAGATGAGTGGGCTAAGTTGTTCTTCTCTTGAAATAGAATATTTTTCCTCCCAAAGGGATTGCTCAACTGTCACTGAAGACTTATCCTTCCTTCTTCATATGGATGATCCTCCAGGAATAAGACCTCGGGAATAATTGTCCACCTCATCCTTGGGGATCAGAGCATGTTTACTGTTGATCTCTATGTGGGATGCTTCTCCTATTAACAGGGACTTTGCTGGTCTGAGCCTGAGAGTAGTATAATTTGGAGGAGAACCACCTGCATTTCTTTCTTGTACTGATGGCTATGGATGGAACTGTTTAGGGTGCCTGTGTTGGGGAATATCCAGTGGAATTCTTCCTTCATTTCCTGGGGAAAATATAATTTTATTGATGGGCTCCCCTGATTACCTGGCAAATGTATCTGGCTATTCTTTCTCAAATGAGTCCCAACTTCAACTTGCATGTACAATGGAGCACTGGGGGAGAGGGCCAGGCTACAGGAGTTTGGACTGCTTTTATTGCTGGACTTCGCTTCCATTCCTAAGGGTGCTCTGACTCTCTGTACTGATTTTGGATGGATGCTTAAAAGTGCTTAACAAGAGCATCCTCATATTTCAACCTTTTGGTATTAATAGTGGGAAAAGATTCCTGGTATGTGTAGTGAGTCATCCTGCTCATTTAAAAGTTGGTGGCTGGTGTGCGATGATGAGCCATATTGATTTCCCGTAGCTCTGAGGACCTTTGAGGTTTACTATAGGTATTTCTTACAGGAAATCTGTTTTATTGGTACATCCCTTCTTATTTTAGTAGTTGGTCATTCACATGGTGATCTGGAGTTGCAGTGAGCTCGTTTCTTCCCTCCTGGAAGTCTGTGGCTTTGTGGTAACATCACCACCATGGTTGTTATTATTCCTGTGAATGAAATTCTCATGTTTGTCAGTCATACAGTCCCTAATCAGGGAATGAATAAACATAAAGGCAGTTATGAAGTGGGAATCTGTGACTATGAATCTCCATTAAGTAATCCTGCCTTCTTATCAGCTGGTATTGACCCTTTCCTCTTCCACCTGGCTTTGAAAGTCATATGTTGAGTTTTAGTATCATGTCATCCTTTGGGAGGATCCCTAGCTATTCCTCATCTTTCTTTTTATTCTGCATCATGTGGTATATCTTGGAGTAAAATGCTAATGTTCTTAGCTCCTTACATGGAAGTAGGGAGCTGTATATACTCATGCCATTGCTGGCTGTGGTTGCCTTATCCAGTGTTTTTCAAGGTTGCTTCTCCTTTTCATGAAGTGAGTGTTCTCAGCCTATATTTCCTGATGGGTGGGTCCCTTGTCTCCTGGGTCTCACCATTTCTGGTGAACTTTTGCAGAAGAAGTAAGGAGCTCCCAGGATTCTGCAAGAAACTGAAAATGCTGCTCTCTAGAAGTGGAAATGGTTCTACAAGAGAAAAGAATGATGTCTTATTTCTCCTCACTTTGTTTCTGTGGGAATCTGGCTTGTTCTTGACTCCTGTTTATAGGTTTCTTGCTCAACCAGGTAAGGTCAGGTCATGCATCATGCTCATGGTAGAGTAAGGATGGAAACTGAACCTTGGCTTGTAGTGCAACCCACCATATTTTTTATCCTCTAATATGTTTCTTACATATCATCTACGCTGACTGTTTAATCTCAGTGTTTCCAGGAGGAATTTCTCCAAAAATTCATAGGTGTTGTCTCAGATTCCTCCTTTTAATTCCTACAAATGTAAATGATTCCAGTGGTATCAAATAACTACCGAACAAGTGAACAGGGATGTTTGTACTGTACCAGTAGCCTCTCATCCTTTCTGCTATATTACCTGAATTGATTAAACTTTGCAGACACAGAACTTTTTTCTGAATGCAGTGAAAGAAGGCAGAACCTTTCATCTGGCAGTACAAAAGGTAAGATTAGTTCAAGAAGTTTCTTGTCTATCACTACTGAAGCAAAGAAATTGTTTGTTATGCTATGTAAATAAAATCTCTGCATACTTCAAATATGCAGCCACCTTGATTATATTATTTTACAAACAAAAACATATTTTAACATACAGATAAAGCCTTTACATTCTTGCAAAATAATGTATCTACATCTGATCTGCCAGATCTGGCACAAACTAGTACAGTGTCACAAATGTCTGAGTATGGATACTTCACAACAGGATTGTTCTCCTCATGACGTTCCCTGGACACTAAGTTATTTACCCACCCAGGGAAATGTGTGGTTATCTCTGCAACATCTGATAGATCTGAATGCAGCCCTACTAGTGGGGATGTGTTTCACAGAAAGATGAACTCACCTGAGAAACTTAACCACAAAAAAAAAATTCTAGTTAGGTTTTCAACATTTCTACAAATAATAGATTTGACTCTCTCGCAAAAGAAGAATTGTAATGGCACAACTGGTTTATAGGGGGCCTCCTATCTACAGGCTTCAGTGGACTCAATCACTTCTACTCATCCGCCTTCCATGGATGATTCAAAACCTTTTCATCATTTTTTTCTTGGTGTCTGGGCAAAGTATCAGATCAGCCTGCAGATGGTATTGTGAGACAACTCCATAAATACAAGTCTAAAATCTCTAAAATCCCTGGTCCTTGCTTGCCAGAAGTGGTATTCCTCACTGTGTCTACTAACATAAGCAGCAGTGAAGCAATTCAGTCAGATGTATAACAGAGGAACAAGTGAGGACTAAAGTAATCAGTTTCCAAGACTAGGATGAGATGAAATGAAAGTCAGCAGCTAAGAACACTCTCTGTAATTATTTAAAATCTGTGGTACACTGAAACTGCTGTCACCAAATACCTTGACTGATCTACAAGCATTTCTCCTACCCAGTTTTTACCCAAGCTACTGTAGATGAAGAACATGAGGGTACAAGCAGCCTGCAGTGTGTTGTCTCAACTTTTTAATGTCATATGAAGCAACACAAACCCTAAAAGTGAAAATTGCACAGGATAAGCCAATGGTCACTTCTAACTGTAGTATAACTAAATGAGGCAGAGTCAGCACTCTTTATCCAAGAAAAACAATGCCAGGTGCCAAAAAATTCTATACCTGCATACAAATATGAAAGAATTAAAATAAAACTTCCCCACAGATTCCTGGAGCTCACCATCGAGTGCTATTCTACAATCAAAACAAAAGCAAACCCAAACAGGACTTGAACGGTGGAATATCTCCATGTGAGTCATAATCAGTACCACAAAATCAAATTACAACTACAAGAAAAATGATATCAAGCTATACTAAAGACTAATAATTTTTGGGTTTACCTTCATATTGTCGATCACAGTATGGTCGACCACGCTTCCACGAATACCGAAATGCGACTGTCCAAAATGTCAAACACCACATTTCCGTACGGCAAAATCTCTCCCCCTTTTTGACCCATGGTAGCACTGGTGTGGAGGTGTGGCATGGTTGGAAATGTAGAAATTCGACATTTATTCGACATTTGGAAGGATTTGTGGTTCTGGTCGATGAAGTGGCTGGTCAATCATGTGTGATCGACAATATGAAGGTAAACCTATATACAAATATATATATATATATATATATATATATATATATATATATATATATTTATGGTTTACGATCAAAATCATGAAAACCCTAACCTTGAATGTTCACAAAGCAGAAACAAAACAGCAGAAACTGTCAAACCGACTGCTCTGAATGCTGAATCATTCAAAAGGCAAGAATCGACATCCAACAACTTGTGTGCAGCTCACCATCCAGACAAAACACTGTTGACAAGGCATACAGATTTCTACCATTTTGCAAGGGGGACAAGACCCCTGTGCCCTCCCATGTAGGGGGCTGCACCCCTCACACCCCCTGCTAATTAAATATTCTTACTCCAAGATTGCACTACACTGAGGAAAGGGATACTTTTCCAGATCTCCATTGTAGTGTGATCCAAATGAAAACAATGACACTCAAAACCATGAACAGGAGCTACATGTTGATCTTTTGGTGTAGACAGGATTTTCAATTGCAATTTAAAACATTTTCACTTTATATTTTAACAACAAAAATGAGATATATCCAATTATTGCTACCACAAAGGAACATCAGTGAAAAACAGCTCTACTTTTCACCAAAATAGATTTTATTGTACAAAATCTCTTTTTCTAGCACCTCGGCCCATGCCTTTACAGAGTAAAAAACTCTGTCTTCTAAAAACACACAGTATATACTCCAAACATACTCCACTTCAATCAATCAATTATACAATTTAATAAAACAGCCCTAGGTTGTCAATAAAATAATGTATAAAACTTTGTCAATTACATTCCTTATTAAGCCCTTTGGGCTGTAAAGTTTCATACTTCATAATAAGAATAGATTCTATCTTTCTCAATACATATTTTAATAAATCCTCATTACCATACTGATGCTCTATTTGTTCTAAAACTGTAACTTTCATATCCTTTAAATCTCCCCCATGTATTAAATGAAAATGCTCCGCTATTGGACTCAACATTTTTTTTATTTTTCACATCCCTTATGTGCTCTTTTATTCTTTCTGCCAAACTTCTTTTAGTTTCCCCTATATAACTTTTACCACATGAACATTTAATTAAATAAATTATACCCCTGCTCAAACAGGAGTAAATACTCAAAGTATTAAAAATTTTTTCTCCTATTTTTTCTGCCTCTTTTATTATATACTGGTAGACTGAACATTTACCACAAGGAAAAGTCCCCTTCTTGGCAACAGTGCTTCCAACCTTCTGTACTGGTCTTCTATATCTTCCTTTTACCAGAAAGTTTTTGAGACTACGTCCCCTTTGGTACGAAATACTAAGTTCCATACCAAACAATGAGGGCACCTCTCTTCTAATCTGTTTCCAGTAACTTTTTACTATCCCATTCAACTTATCTGAAAAAAACGTATATTTCGTAACAAAAAAACATATGAGAACTTTCTTTCTCTTTTCCTATTTTAAGCTCTCTATTTATTGTAATTTTCATAAATGTTCCTACATTTGAATCCTTATAAATTTTAAAATAACTATTTTTTACTTCATCTAAATTATAACCTCTTTCAATGAAGCTTGGTATCATACGTTTAGCTTCTTCTTGTGCCTCAATAATACTACTACATAACCTCTTTATTCTTAACACTTCACCAAAAGGTATGGATTTCAGAGTATGACCAGGATGACAGCTAGTAGCATATAGCATCCTATTTGCTTGATTGAATTTCCTATATATAGTAGTATGTATTTTCTTGCCTATTATTCCATTCAAGGTAATGTCTAAAAAAATAATTTTCATATCTATCTGAATCCCATCATATTTAATCTTATAATTATTTTTATTCAAATATTCTATAATTTCTGATATCAAATTACATCCGCCTTTAGAGATGAAAACTAGATCATTAATAAAACGATAATATCTCATCACATATTTGTTAAAAATTCACTTCTATAAATATGTTCATTCTCTACTAATCCCATAAATAAATTAGCATAAACTGGGGCGAAAGCTGCACCCATAGCTGTTCCTTCATTTTGTTTATATAAAATTCCATCAAATTCAAAAATATTATTTGTAAGACAAAAATGTATGAGCTCTATAATATATTGAGTCCTTGGCTTATCACCTAAAAAATGTAAACCCAAATGATGTTTTATATTTGTATACAAGCTCACTACATCTGCTGTGATGAAAAACATATCCTCAGACCATTCTATCTCTTGTGTATTTCCCAAAAAGTCATATGAATCCCTTATATAGGATGGTAACTTAATCACTTATTTTACCAATATTTCATGTAAGAGAAAACCTACATTATATGTGAAGCATCCAGTTGCTGATACTATTGGATGACCTGGGGGTTGTTGCAAATTTTTGTGTAACTTAGGTATACAGAAAAACTTTGCTATTGTACTATCCTTCACAAACAATTTGTGTGTTATGTCCTTAGTCATAAAATAATGTAACCTTTCTCCTTTCCTTAATAAATTTTGTAATTCCTGTTGTGCTTTAACTAAACATGTTCCATCTACAACACTATAAACTTCCTTATTATTTAAATGTTGTAAACACATATTTAAATAATCAGTAGAATTCATGACTACTAATTTACCCCCTTATCCGAGGGCTTAAAAATCAAGTCCTGATTCCTACTCATTTGTTGTAATTTTATCCACTCTTCCCTTGTTAAATTATATTCCTTTTTCATTTTGGAAAATTCATTTAACTCTTTTTCTATTATTAGATTTAGAGCATTATTAAAACGCTGAATACAGACATTTTTATATGGTGGTACAAAAGTACATTTTGTTCTTATTTTGCTCAAATCTAATAAGGTGTAAGCATTATTTTCTGTATCTGATTCACAAGAATAAAATTCCTCACTTGTTACTGAGTCCATGTCATTTTCAAAAGACATCTCTCGATCTACTATATTATAAAAATATTCTTTTAAATGCATTTTTCGTACTAAATTATAAATCTCTCCTTTAACCTCGTACATCCGAGGTAACACTGTAGGGATAAATTTCAAGCCTTTATCCAAAACTGATAATTCAATTTCATCAAAAACATAATTAGATAAATTAACAACATAATCTTTTACATAAATTTGTTCTACCTGAGTAGTTAGTCCATTTACTTCTTTTAAACCATTCCTCTCCCGGGTCTCTGTTATGGTCTTGCCCTTGCCAACCTCGTTTCCTGATATTATAGTTGTTACTATGTCCGCTGGAACCTCGAAATGTCCTGCGAAATGATTCCTCATCAATAGGTCTTTGTAATGCTGGAAAATCTTGTTGGAATCCTTCTTCCTCTTCGTACGAGGACGCCCTGCTTTCACCTGAGTAAAAGCTCCTATTCTTTTGCTGCCCAGAAGTGAGATTATTTTTTTGAAAGCTTACATTCCTCCTTTTAGTACACTGATTGGTCAAAAGTACAAAAGCATTCTTATGCTATTTTCACCTTTATACTCTACTTTCTGAATGGCGGTAAGGTAAGTTTCACCCATTTGATAGGAAACTATACATACATACATACATATATATATATATATATATATATATATATATAAAACCATATATGTATGCACACACACACACACACACACACACACACACACACACACACACACACACACACACACACACACACAGAGTCCTTTTTTTCTCTCTTTTCCTTCACTCTTTTTTTTTTTTTTGTTACTCACCAGATCATTTGCTGCCAGATGTCTCCCTACTTAACCCTATCAAATTATGCTCCTAGATAAACACTCTTGCGTAGCTTTTCTGACAAGCTTACCACTGAAGTGCTTTGACCACCCATAAAAGAGGTTATTTAAAACCCTTCCTGGCTTCACCTCTTACCTGGAGACTCACATGAGAACAAATGAGCTTGCTAGCAAGCCATCTTTTTCATAATGAATCATGCATTGCTCTGCAGATTATCAGTCATGAATGCATCGGTAGAACTCCATTGTATGATGGCTACCAGTATCAACCAACATGTTGCTGTTGAGCTTCTCTGACATCAGCTTTGTGATAGTCATCCTGCAAAGTACTCTCACCTGTGACTTGTCAGGTTCATGACAGTCCAAGTCCCTTTGTGACTATACCCGATACAGCATTACTGTGAAACATATAATGTTAGTCTATTGTAACTTCCATTCCAGCAATGTGTACATACCATCAGTCTTACACACATATATATTTCATGCCTTACCAAGAAAAGTCATGTGAAGTAACAAATGTATCAATCAGCAGACATCGACATAACAGTCCTGAATGCCAAAATAATTTGCTCTTGCTGCTTTCATCATTGTGCAATGCTTGCACTCAGGCAGCAATGTTAAGTAATGGTAAAGGGCAATTCTTATCCTCTGCCAAAAACTAATCAGAATTTGCCTTTGGCCATACGTCTATGATACTCCTTATGCTAAGACACTTAGCCACATGGCACAAGAGAAAGCAATACTGATATCACTATGATGAGAGAGTTATTCTTATAACATGTTACACAGTTTAATGTACTCCTAAAGGTATGTTTGACTAATCAAAATACAGTATGATATTGTAAGCTGTGTTCCACACATTGATGGTGTCTGTTTGACAAAACACATTGCCCATTCCCCCATCCATGTGTCTTTCTTTTCAACCATGTGCTTTCTGACACTTGTAATATGACTTCACATGTGGTGTCAACAGTTAAAGCACAGTTTTGCAGAATGTGGATTAAAATAATGCAAGCAGGCTACAGGAACACTCCAACACTCACTTAATTACAATAAAGTAAGCAATGTGTAAGTACTGTGAATGTGTCAGAAAATAGTGGCATGCGGGACTGGCTTACTTAACATATGTGGTATGGATAATTCAACCTAGTAGTAACATTTACATGGCTATAGGATTGTGATACCTCAACCCCCTTTTAAGGAAGTCATATACATTCCTATGCACTGATAAAGTCATCCCTTCAACTGTGTGCATTCTGACAACTATAACATGACTTCTTCTGGGGTGTCAAATGTTAAGGCACAGTTCTAGAGAATGTGGACTTTGACAGGTAGGTGTTTGAAACTGTCAATGTGTATGTAATATGAGTGTATAAGTAAATAGTTACAGGCAGGATTGTGTTACACAAGAGATAGGATATGTACCATTCTACTTTGGGTTAACATTAATGTAGATGAAGAGTTTGTTCCCTAAAAGTGTTGTTCTCCAGTTAAACAAGCCCTTGAGCATTCAAACATCCTGCTTACATAATCCATTTCTAACATCTGCTTTCTAACCTGTGTGGCATGACTTCTTCTGTGGCACCAGTCATTAGTGTACAGCTCTAGAAATCCTAGTGTGAGTTAGTACTGACACAAAGAAGGTTATGATCCATCAGTTGTTGCACTCTCTTTTGAAGGAAGCCATATATATTATAACACACTGCTCAAGGTGACACTTCAAATGTGTGCTTTCTGGCATCTGTTCTATGAGTTCTTCTGTAGCATCAGCTATGTCACTGTAGAGGTGTAGAAATGGTACGGGTTGCACAGACAAATGTTCAAATCCAGCAGTGTGTACCTCTTATCAGTGTGTACAAAACAAAATGGTAACAGTTAGGACTAGCTTACTTAGCAGATATGATTGTGCACAAATCTACACCAACAGCTCCTTAATCACCTTATGACTAACAACCTGCTATCCAGCTCACAGCATGGCTTCAGGCCTAAGCATAGTACTATCACTGCACTAATAACCCTCACCAATATTATTCAACACCTCAAAAATTAAAGACAATTGGTCTCAGCAATTTCTCTGGATATGTCAAAAGCCTTTGACACCGTATCCCACCAACTGCTACTCAACTAACTTGCAGCATACAACCTCAATTCATCTTTCTTTACCTGGTTTTATAACTATCTGTCAAACTGCCAACAAGCTACTAAATGGGAAAACAGACTCTCTCTTCTACTTCCTTTATCCACTGATGTACCCCAGGGATCAATACTTGGGCCCCTCCTCTTTATCATATTTGCCAATAACCTAAACTCTGAAATCCAACTTGCAACTATCATCCAATATGCAGACGACTCCTCTCTTATCTGTTCAGCCCCTTTCCCACAAGAACTTCAACACAAAATGCAAAAATCTTTTCAGGACATCGAAGAATACCTCTCCAACCATCAACTCATTCTAAACCCAAATAAGACTAAGTTAATGATTTTCACTAACAAGTCATCCAAGCCAGCTTTATACCTCCCTCTATCTACTCCTCTAATGGAACAAAAATTGAACCAACTAATCAGACCAAACTCCTAGGAGTTACAATAGATGGCAGGCTAAAATTTGATACACATATCTCCCTAACAATAAAAAAGTCCATGTAAACTTGGCACTCCCCTCAGGACCAAACCATACCTCACTCATCACGCTAGACTAGCCACCGCAACATCCCACTTACTATCTACCCTCCTCTATTGTTCACATAGTTTAACCAACCTTTGCAAGGTTGACCTTAACAATCTAGAATCCTGCTACAACAAAACAGCTAGGTGTGCAGCCAATCATCCCCATAAAACTCATTACTGCTCCTCTCTTCAGCACCTCAACTGGCTGGAACTTCTCAACATTAACTCTAAACCAACTTACCTTTGCCCACAATGTCATACACATCCCCAGCAACTGCCCTGCACTTTTAAGCCTGGTACAACCCAAAATAAACAGCAGGTCCCTTCGGTCCTCTGACAGACTACTGCTACAAATTACCCAGTCTCACAACTATTATGGTGACTCCCTCTAGTCCAATAAAATAGCCAAGCTCTTGAATGCTCTCCCTCAGCACATCCAAACAATTCTAACATCTCCTCCTTCAAACAAAACCTAAGAGATTATCTCAGCAGCAACTGGCTCTGCCCCTGTATTTCACCTGGGTAATTCCTTCTGAAATGCCTTCTAAACTGTGTACGGTACTGCACCTCAAACAACCAGTGCCTTATGCCTAGAACTGACTTGACTATATTTCTGATAGAGTCCTGATGATACAATAGATCCAGTTATTTGTTTATCTATAATATGGGTTATTATGTATCCACACTTATCGGTTTCTTTTCTTTAGCATCTTTGTTAATTATACTGTTGTAAATTGTGATTTAATAATTACTCGTGTCTTGACTGCTTCTTTTTTAATACTTGTTTTTGTAAACTAAATTGTGAAATTAGTGGAGCTTTCCTCCCTGGGTCTCCACTGAAAACAGTCTACTGGTCCAGTCGGACACTACCCAGTTAACAAATGTAAATAAATAAATAAATATTTAGGTCTTAAATTTGCAAAGTAGATGGTTTTGATCCATCAAGTTTTTTTAATCCCTTTTGACATTTCAACACAATGCTCAAGTTATCACTTCAACTGCATGCTTTCTGACAGCTGTGATATGGCTTTCTCTGTGGCATTAACAGTTCACATGTCTAGAAAATGTTGACTTACAAGGACAGATGTTTGAATCTGGTAGTGTGTAGCTTGTATTATGTTCAAAATCAGGCGGTAATAGGCAGTAATGGCATACTCAACAGATGGTAATATGTACAATGCTACTTGGTGGTACCACTTTCACTGGTGCAGGGTTAATCCCCCAAATACTAAACTCCTTTTTAAGGGACCCGATGTGCATTCAAACACAATGCTTTGTTTATCCCTTTAACTTTGTGCCTTCTGAGATCTGTGCTATCAGTTCTTCTTTGGTATCAGCAGCTACTGCACATGCCTACAGACTGTGAGATACATGGGCCTGTGTTCACATCTGGTATTGTCTACCTTGTATGAATATGTAAAACAAAAACAAAGACATTGGTGATATGCTGGAGTGGCTTGATCAACAGATGCAATGTGTGATATTTTATGGGGGTTTTTTTATGTGTGGGTGATCGTGTTCCCCTAAGAGTTATACTTATAAGCATGTTCAGTTCAGTGATACTTTTTGCATTTTTTTGTTTTGCACCTGTTAGCACAACAAAGCATCACTAAATAATGTTGGGAACTAGTAACAGTCATTTCTTCTCCTGTGCAAAAAATGATGAGACCTTGCCTTATTTGGTGTGGCTCTGCTGACTGTTACTCAATTAAGATTAAAAATGTCATGTGGATGACAACAACAGTATTACAGGCCTGTCTAGACATTTTTTCTCTCAAGTCTTACAGCTTTCTCAATTCAATGTAACCCTGATATCATGTTCCAGCTGTGTGTGAGGTATGCTAAGTGATCTAACAATGACTATCTGTTGCATAATGCTTAATTCAGTAGTCATGTTTAATAATGTCACCATATACCCTTCAAATCTGTATTTATAATTTTCATGTGGCAGCATTAGCTAATGTGTAATAAGATTGTGACTTAGGCTTTCCGGTCACATCTGATATATATACTGAAGTAAGGTATAAAACAATTGCTGCTAGGGAATAATAACTTAATACATATATGTGTTGTAATTAATTCTCCTAGGATATAACCCTTTCATTGGTGTTCTTGTGTTCACTTTTAAACATGTCCATTTTCATTCACAGATATATTTGCTGGTGAAGTTCCTCCATATGATTTCTGACAAAAGTTCCATCTTAGTACAGGTTTAACGGCATATCCCACATTTCCTGTGTACATATATCTCAGCTGTTATCATTATTACAGCTATTCCATTTTATGTATCCTAAATACGTTATTTGTTTTTCCACCTGATAGTTGTGTTTATAAGGCACATCTATGATGATTACAGTCACTAATAATTGATCTTTTCTGTCTCTCATTTCCTACCTTTCACAACATGCATGTGTGCTACTGACACAACTGATATTGCATCCACTTTCCCAAACTGTAGGAGCTGAATGTACAAATTTTCCCTAAGTTTGTGCATTTGTCTACACATTTATATGTGTTAGTCCATTGCTCCTGCATTGCCAGTTTGAGAGATGTGCCACCTACCTGCATTTTCATACATTTTTTTTCCTCCTGAACATTTGCGTTAATAAGAATGACAATGCTACTTAAGTTCAACATGTCCATGAACACTCACTGCAATGTAAACTAACTACTAGGCTTTCACTTGCTCATGTATTCCTGATTTTCCTATTTGATGCTGTGAGTTGTGGTCAAACATACGTTTGAATCTCTGGTTTATTATGCACACTTTTTTGTTTACATCTCTCACACACACACACACACACACACACACACACACACACACACACACACACACAGACACTTAGGTCAGGTACTTTCATTCCATGACTTGGCCTGGACTTGGAGTGAGACTGCTTATCATGTTTAATGCTTTAGCTTTATGCATATTTGATTATCAATGCCGCTTGTTGCTCTAAAGTCAACAAGCCTTTAAGCTTCAGCGTGACATGTACATGCCATTACCAAATCCCCAGGTACCTCCTTGAGCTTGTAATACTAATACATTCTCATATGATGTCATTTTGATGTTTCATCCATCCTGTACCATTCAGTTTAGTGAGGCAGCTTCCAATTGTAATGATGTATCCTTATTTAACATGCACTATGATAAAAACATTCCTCATTTCCACCAAGTACAACTTCAACAAAGGTGGGTAATGAATGGATCACTGCACTATACCTTTATTCCTCATGTGTTATTCTTCCATTTTTTGCTTAATTTTAATACTCATTCTCAGTCAACAGTCTCTTATCTGCCTGATACATATTTCTGCATGCACTATATTGTGTTTAGTTTGTCTATGATATCACTCTTAAAATCCACAAAAAGAATTTGGAAATCTCCATTGCAGATATCCTTATTGTTACAAAATACGTAATTGCCTGTAACATAGTATGTATTATTTGGGAAGGAAGCAACACGTCATTAAGAGCCAGCTGCACTGAACTCTGGGGCTACAAGACAAACATTACATTTTTCTCAATATCCACAATGCAAAAAAGTTGACCAGGACACTAGAAAGCATAGAAGAAATGTTGATAAGCAGTTACAACTACTTCTTTAGGAAAATGAGAATAATCTCAATTGCTGGCTAACTGTGGTTGTGGGGGGTGATGAGGGCCATACCTCATCCCTTGATGAAGTCGCTGCATCAGTTCTTAGTATAAGTTATTATTTTACTCTAAGATTACACATACACAGAGATGATAGCAATATTCAAAAATCATAGAAGCACAGTACAGGATGTATCTTCAAAATAATGAGACCTTGTGAGAGTATTATGATAGCAGGGGGTGTCATACACTAGGAATGTAGTGTGTTTGTGTCCCTGCAATAAAAATAAGATTTACACAGTTTCTCTGAAAAGTTAAAGAACAAAAGTAACTTAGTCTACTTTTACCTTCCTTCACTGTCATTTTGTTAGACTATTCATATATCAGCACATACATTTGCAACTACTATCTACTTCACATTTCTATTGGTCTTCAATGCACTTTGCCCCCAAAAAGCTGCATTATCCCTCTTTTTGTAGCTATGTTGGAAGATTAGATTTGATGCAGGGATGATCATTTACAGTTTTTTTTGAATGAATACTCCATCTGCCCTCAAAATATTTGCATATTATGTTGGGTTAGTTTCTTTGCTTTGCAGTCAGTGAGGATTGCGATTGGTTCTGGCTTCTTCCCAACCCTGAAATGGAAAATACTGGGTGTCAATGGATGAGTGACAGACTAGGTTATTGGTTTGACAATATCTAAGAGTAAATCAATAAGTCCACATCCTTGTTACTCTTTTTTTTTAATTAGCCTAAGATTACTTTCCAGTCATGCCATATATATGTATATATATATATATATATATATATATATATATATATATATATATATATACATATACACACACACACACACACAGACACACACACACACACACACACACACACACACACACACACACACACACACACACACAAACACACACCGTTTAGATATTTAAATAGAATACAAAAAGAACTGTAATACTTTTTAGAATTGCCATCAATTTTTGCCTATATTTATATAAATCAACATTGTTATTTTTGATAAACTTTTTTAAAATTCTTTCTCTGGATCTTCTTTACAAAAGATCTTTTTTGCTTCAAGTCTTACAAATTCTGATGTTACACTTTCCAGAAAATATTTGAAGTGTTAAGTTGACCTTGCAGCTTACAAGGCTAAAATACAACTGATTCACTACTGAAAAGTGAGCACTGCAAAAGAGGACTGAGCATGTTGGACCAGGCATCTTGTACTGCAAGCATTAAGTAGAAATCATACTTTTTAGAATTGCCATCAATTTTTGCCTATATTTATATAAATCAACATTGTTATTTTTGATAAACTTTTTTAAAATTCTTTCTCTGGATCTTATTTACAAAAGATCTTTTTTGCTTCAAGTCTTACAAATTCTGATGTTACACTTTCCAGAAAATATTTGAAGTGTTAAGTTGACCTTGCAGCTTACAAGACAAAAATACAACTGATTCACTACTTAAACGTGAGCACTGCAAAAGAGGACTGAGCATGTTGGACCAGGCATCTTGTACTGCAAGCATTAAGTAGAAATCATGCATGCAGTGGTGATTTTAGGAATTTAACAGAAAAAAATTCTCTGAACTCCATCAAGAAAGATGGTATCGTCCCTCCTAAAAGGGAATGACTGTGCCAGTGTCCTGTAGTCCCATGGGGGATGCGTGAGCTATATATGGCAGCTAGGGGAAGACTAAATAATTGTATTGAGGAATACATGTCAAAAATTATGTGTTGCAAGCATTGCTTTAAATATCCTAACAAGTTCTTACTTAATGTCAGATTTTCAGTAAAATACTTTTGTTCTATGATTCTGGGTAGGGCTTAAGGATGAAAGTACTAAATATGAAGTTTTCTGAATAAAAGTTTTCTGCATGAACATAGAGAACTGACCTCTTCAGCACTGTTTAGCCTGTTTTTGATTTTGTTTGGCAAGATGAGTCATTCTTGTGTTATTGCAGAAAAAAAACAGTTAAATAACTTTAACAGTACAAAAAATATTTATTTCCTCAGTTAAATCTTATTTTTGTCTTTTTGGTAAGGTTTATGTCTCTTACTTTTAGATATTTCATATGCAAAGTCTGTTTTCTGGAAAAGAAAAAGAAGTCAGCCATTCATCAAAGTATTATTTTCTTTGCTAATTACAAAATTATTGCCTGCATGCTAATAGTAAGATATATTATGGGCCTTAGACATTAGATGCAGAGCAGAGTAATTCTGCACCCAATGGATGATTATTTCTACTTCTCTTTCCAATCTAATGGCTGTGATACTGAGAATTATTTTATAACACAGTAAGGTTGTACATAATACTGCTTCTACATGCAAGGTTTCAGTTATGGGTCCAGAACCTTTTCCCTGATTGTTACCTTGCAATTATATACTATTCGTATGCTTTATACCAATTTCTCAGAAAAAAAAATCATGCAGGTATTTAACAATATATTTTAATACGTTATTGAATGGACATCTCATGCACAAACCAGTTAAATGCAATTTTGCTCTTTGCTAACATTCTACTTCTGTAAATAATCTATACAACAGTTATGTATGTACTCCAATTAGCCTGATGATAATGTTTCTGTATATATATATATATATATATATATATATATATATATATATATATATATATATATGTTTATTCTGAAAAAATATTCTTATTCAACAAGTTAAGGCCACTATCCCTGAAGGGATGCATTATATATTTTCCTGGGTTTAATTTCTTTGACAGATGTTTTGTTTTAATGATATTTTCACTAGACTTATCTTAGAATTATTCTTAAAACTACTTGTCCTGTTTAGATTACCATCCCATTTGGGGATTTTTCTAAAGTAATTTGTAATGTTAACTGACTTTGTGAATAAACACAGAATTCTTATACCACCATGTTGTAACCATTGCCTACACAACTGCATTTTTTCTTCAGTTTTACAAACACATGCGCGCACACACACACACACACACACACACACACACACACACACACACATATATCTATTCAGTCAGCGCCTAATTAAAAAATAATGTATGTTGGTGTGACGCCCGTGCCATGGCCCAGCAATCAAGGAGCCTCAATCCTCACCACTAACACCAGTGAGGGGCATCTCATATATGAGGAAAGGATAACAAATATACACAGTAAAGTGCAATTTCCCTTAAGAGCACACAGAGATCACAGCCAGTCCGGGGCTGGTCACTCCCTTGCTCTCCAAGTCTCCAATAAGACTTCCCACTGGCACAGCTATAGGATCCAGATCTCAGCCTAGTGGGCAAGCTAAAACCTCCAGCACCCTCTCTGTCCAACCAGTGTTTCGTGTCCCTGGCCAAGTAGCTGACGCACACACACACACACACACACACACACACACACACACACACACACACACACACACACACTTTGAGAAGAGTTTATACAACCACACAGACACTCCTGGGGAAGGCTGACACAGGTTCTCAAGCTGTGTCTCTTTTCCCCAGACTATATGGTAGTATCAGCTGCCACCACCCAGTAATATTTATCAGCTACTCAAAGGCCCTTAAAATGGTGTCCAATTATTATTGTGCAATATCTAGTTGGTAGTATAGCCCAGGGCTAAAGCTATTGGAGTGGTTTTGTACAATTTTACCAAAGGCATGCAAGTACTCTAAAGAGCTTAAATTATATCTACAAAAACAGCCACATTTGAAAGGGTTTAAAAATATTTAATAACAAATAGTCAAAGCACAATACAATACTTTTACTACCCAGTGCTAGTCAATAGTTCAGAGATCACAGAGAAATACTTAAAATAATTCAGTAGTACAGTTCTGACATCACAGAAAAACAGTCTAATCTTTCTAGTTTCTAGTTATTTCTAAGAGAAAACACAAGTCTAAGATAAACTTACATATAGAGCAAGACAGTGCTGGTGAATTGGATTGTCAAGACAAAATGCTTAATGTTCTCTGATTCTCTCTGTTTTTAAAATCTCATTCCTGGTTCACATTACATCATTCTTCACACATCCCTGGGTTCCATTACATCATTCTTCACACTTTCCTCGGTTCCCAGGCTAACAGAAACTACATTTACATTCTTCACCTCTGGGCAGAAACCAGAGCAATAAAGGACATTTATGCATGCAAATTCTGGCCATTAACTCTGGCCTTAAAACAATAGGCAGAATGCTTCACTCTAGACTTACTGGCTCTGAGTTTTAACATCAAAGGGTCACGACATGCTTTACTTGGTCAGAAGAGTGCACTGTTGTTACATTTTTTTCAGTTCCACATGTAACACTATTTTTACCATTTAAGACAAATCTGTGGTTTGCATTAATATTTATAGATGACAGAATTATTTACAAAATTCTATCTGGCTAGGCTAGCAGCCTTCACCTATCTTCACCCACTCTTCACAGTTAGCATCACTTGCTTACTAATTGCACCAAACTTTAAATCAGGACAACCATTATCATTTCCTCATATCTCATCCAGAGTTTGCATTTATTTCAGACCATTTTGTAGATATGCAATAAATCATTATTTTGTTGTTAGAAGTAACACTATTATCTTCACTACATTTATAAGTAAATAATACCTCAACTGTTATAATAAATATTGCATACAACATTTATCTTTACAAGTTATTTATTCATCAAATATTATTTTTTTTCACTTTTTATTGTATATTTCAGGATCATGTTACTGTGTGATGCAAAAATGAATTCTACATCACATATGCTTACACCCAATAATTATTTAAGAACAATATAACAAAGAAAATTGGTATTGTTATGGCTTCACTTAGTAACTTTATAATCATAGTTCAACTTATAATATTCTTGTTGTATTTCCTGAGAAACTTACTTAGGTTGAACCAAGTTAACCTGTCTAGAACATTTTATTTTGATTATGTATAAATATAGAAACATTCCCATCATTTTCTTTCTACTTAGAGATAAGAAGTAAGGTTTGCTAAATGTTTTCAACCAAAAAAATTTGGCTAATCAGTCTTGTAAAAAATGTAATGCATGCAGTTAAATAAAAACAAGTAGAAAATGACTCACATACATGCAATCACTTAAATATAAACACAGAACTTAGAAAAATATATATTTAATGGATTTGTTTAGGTATGTCTGTTTAACATCATAATGAAGTAACTTGGCATTGTGAACCTCTTTATCTGTACTAAATGTCAGTGTATTTGTAGTTCACTGACCTCAACAAATGTAATTGCTACATTTATTGTGTGAGGCGCTACAAAATATGTCATCTGTAATGACCTTCATGGACTATTCATATCCTATAAATGTAACTGGTAGACAGACAGACACTGACTTTCTCTAGGCATAGCATTGTTTGCCTGCATCATTTTGTGTGACAGCTACATATTTAAATAAACATGCAGACTACAGCAAGGATGACAGCTGCACTGAGAATAAAACACAACTTAGCACTCATAACATTCCTGTTTATTGCTAAGCTGGGATTTATGCTCAATACACCTATCATCCATATTAACAGTGCAGTTTTAGATTGTAACAAACATAAATGTTCATCATACTGACCACTGCTGCAGTAGCCTTAGTTATATGGGTAATATCATACTAAAGATGTAACAGCCAGCCAGCTTCCAAAGCTTCAGGGCACCTTCCACATGCCCAAACCATCAGTCAGCTCAAGCTTACCTGACTAAAAAGACAGGTTTGGGTGCCAAACCCAAGAACACAGGGTAAAAGACGAGTGGTCTGAGAAATAATCTATGGCATCAGCAGAGTCACCCACCTGCAGCCGAGGCAAATTGCTTGCCTGTTATGGTGGCAAAAGTTGTTTACTTTTTTATTTTTCTGGCTGGAAGCAGGACTGACCATAGGACTGGTAGTTTCTTCCATGGTCAAGCTGAAAATGGAGCCTATTTCACATGGAAAACAAGTAGCAAGAGCCATTAAAATTTAAAGTCTTTAAAAGTCACACTGTGAAAAGCACATTAAAAAAATGAAAAAGTATGCTCCCATTTAAAAGTACAGTTAAGTCTTGTGACAGTCCATTAAAACAGAAACTCCTGGTATGAAATAACTTTCCTAAACAGGAAAGCATAATAAAAACATTTTTTTTAATCTGGAAGTTTTTTTACCCAAAGAAAACTTATTTGCCCAGCAAAAGAACAGCACAAACTGACTGTCAATCCTCAAGAGCCCACTGACGACTGATCTTTTCAACAGCAGGAAAGCTCTGAATGTCCTGGCACCCAAACCTCTCTGTTAGTCAGTGCAGTTTGACCAGACTTAGAGTTTGGGTACAAGGAAGGTGCCCTTGAAGCTTTGCAAGCTGGACAGCTGTTATATCCTTGGCATGATATAACCCATAACTACAGTTAGAACAGCAGTTATCATTCCAACAGCTACTGTTATGGAAAGTTTACTTGTGCAACTTTTCTTCTTCTTCAATATTAGCAGAATATGGGTGTGTCTGACTTTACACTCTAATTTCAACTGATATATGACAAATGTGACGGAAACTAAGTTTAACAAGATTATGGCAAGATAATTTATAGTATATGTGAAGAGTGTGGATTCTGCTGTTTTTACCATACCAAGGGATGCTCTGTTTTATTTGCTAGTGATGTTGTACTATGACCTCTTTAATATTCAAAGTATTTATCTGATGTTAGAAAACAGCTTGGAAGGATAAGACAAAACTTAAAATCCACATTCTTACAGAATAATGGACAAACCTGCAACACTGGACAGGAGATTCTTAGAGTTATTAGACTTCATCATAAAATCACATAAGTCTTGCAATATTACAATGTTAATGATAATGTATTAAAATATACTCATGCCCAGGGATTCATTAAACTCCATGTCAAAATAGTGTTATTCCCACATGGAGTGGACCATGTCCATGTAAGCGCAGCTGTAGCAGTAGCGCACCTTGCATATTCATGAAGGCACGCTACTGTTATGGCTGTGTGGAGATGAGCACCAATGAGTGTAGGTGGGGTGTTTAGATAGTGCACACACATCTAACACACCCCCTGTGCTCAGAAAGTGCCATACAGCACTTTTGAAAAAGCATTTCAGTGTCCGTGAATACTGAAATGAAATAAATAGAGTATTTCAGTGTCTGTGGACACTGAAATAGATATGGGAGCAAGAAACAATGTAGGGTGTGTGTGACAGGTTCTGTCACACACCACCCCTGTATTGCAAAAGTGCCATACGGCCATACTCCTCAACTGTACAGGTTTCCGCAGAATGCCTAGATGCATGCCTCACATACTTCCTAACCTCCTAGAGCAAGAAAGCTGTACAAAGCCAAGCCATAAATAATGAGGGGACAAAGGCCGAAAAATATGGACACATTTTAAATATTGCACTGACAAACCTGGAAAGCTGATAGAATAAAAGATTTGCAGTAGCACAGACTTCCTGCAGGGTATGAAGACTGAAACACAAATGTCTGCATCTGAAAGTGCCATATGGCTATAGCTGTCAACTGTACAGGTTTCTGCAGAATGCCCAAATGCCTGCCTCACATACTTCCCAACCTCCTAGAACAAGAAAGCTGTACAAAGCCATATATAATGGGGGGACAAAGGATGAAAAATATGGACACCTTTTAAATATTGCACTGACAAACCCTGAAAGTTGATAGAATACAAGATTTGCAGTAGCATGGATTTCCTGAAGGGTATAAAGTCTGAAATCCAAATGTCTGACAGTATATTCTGACGTAAACCCTGAGTGATTTGGCAATGATTTGCTAGAAAACCACAGTCACACGTCCCAACTTTGTAAGACCAATAATTAAAATCTGTCCCTATGTGTCCCTCCCTTTACAATTTCCCTTACTGTTACTGACAAGGAGTACAGATACATGTAAATAAAGTGAGTTTATAAATTTATATATTTTTCCCATTCTAAGGTATGTTTAAGTGTAGCTGAGCGAGTATGCATGTTATGGCCCTCTGCTCAGCATTGCTGAAACATCCCATAGGAGATAAAAACATGCAGCAGAAATCCACATGCCAAGATAATGGAGTGATTAGAGTCCCGGCCTTGCATGCAGGCATTCAGTGCTCAAGTACCAACAAAGGCACTTTATTTTTACATTGGAAAGCAGTGTTAAAATTATTATTTTAATTTTAAATCATGTAGTAATTTATATTTTTGCAACCAGGGTAGTGTAGCTGGTCTAAAATGTAAGTGTAAGTGCATATAATATGTGAAATCACCCATGTATACATAAGTGCCACATACAGTATAGTCACACCTCATGGTAATGTAATGAAAGCACATAGAGGGATGTCATGTAAACTAAATCAAATACACTTACTAATATGTCAGTAATGATTAATGAAGTCATTATCCTGATATTTTCTTAAAATGAAAATTGAGCAATGGTTAACAGAGCTCAGCTATGCTTAGTCAGCGTAACCTTTCCTTAAATGTGAATGCTAAACAGCAGTCAGCTCAGCTAAATGGATTTGTGCACTGTTAGGCAATGCTCAGCAATTACCCCTAAAAGCACTGTTCAACCCAGCTTAGCAGATTTGTGCACTGCTTAGCTGAACGTAGCATTTTCAAAATGGTCCATTGATGGCAAAGGGTGGGAATATGGCCATATTTAACCATGCAGGTGGGAATACAGCCATAACTTGTTTAGTTTGATCTCTGCAGGAACATGTCTGGTGTTGTAGAGGGAGCGCACTTTCAGGACAGCTTTCGGGCATCCTGGATTCCAAGGGCATGGCTGAACTCTTTGTAGAACACCACAATGACAGACTGCTGCAGGGCCAGTACCAGGGCTCTCAGTACAAAGTGGAGGCCTGGGACCATCTGATACGCGACCTCACCAGTGCCACTGGAATCCCCTGAACTGATGAGCAGGCATGGCATCATTATGCCGACCTAAAGCATAGGAAAGGGGAGCTTTTGGCACAATGGATCCAAGATGCTCAGGACTGGCATGCTCCAGCAGTTTGTAAGTATCCCAGATAGAGCTGTGCGAAATTCTAGCCTAAGTATGTGATAGACAGGTTTGCATAATATTTGTTTCTCTCCCCTACAGCTGCAGAAGAGAGGGCTATGAACATCGAGGCCCATGTCTACAGACTGACAATGATGCACTGACAGGCTGGTGAGTGCAGAACTATCTGGCAGTATATGGGAAAGTAGAAGGAGTACATTGTTTACTGCCAGTAGGTTGACTGTGTACTGTGTCTAATGAATGAAACATGTTTGTCACATTAATACTTATCCACAGGGCGTCCATTAATTAAAGTGTCATTTCACTGTAATAAGTTATACAACAAACAGTTGTGTTTACTCTGGTATGTTGTTGTAGAAATAGAATGTGTACAGGTTCTTTACAGCAAATATGGCATTGACAGCATGAAATAACTGAGGCTGTTCTCTGAAATAGCTAGTATACATTGCAGTCTTGTGTTAACCATTGCTTTCCAGATTGTAGTATTTCAAAAGAGTAATACAAAGTACAATAACTATCTGCCATACATGAATTTCAGGATTACAAGGTCAGACTGTCCAACCCAGATATCAGTCAAGCAAGAAACAGCATGTCCCAAGAAGCTCAGTGTGATGGAAAACAGCATTGATGTTCATTTTAGCGCACCCAGACCTGGTTCAAATCTGGGGACTAGTACTGAGATGTGTGCATATATACACAATAGAAGCCCGGAATATTTGTAGAAACAGTCAGAAATTGTTAAGATATTTTCCCCACAGGTCTCACAGGTAAAGAAATATGTCTAGTAGCTGTATGAAGGGTATGCTAATACACCTGAATATGTGTAGAAACAGTCAGAAAGTGTTAACAGATATTTTCTCCATAGCTCTTACAGGTAAAGAAATGTGTATAGTAGCTGTATGAAGGGTATACTAATACACATGAACATTTGTAGAAACATTCAGAAGGTGTTAACATATATTTTCTCCACAGGTCTTACAGGTAAAGAAATATCTGTAGTAGCTGTATGAAGGGTATACTAATACACTGTGTACAACTGTTCCACTGTCCAGCCCCATATGCCTGCAAATGTCAACAGGATAGGTGCATACACCATGACCTCTTCCTGATACATGTCTCCCAAGTGTCACACTGTCATGACTAGTGGTTACTGCTGCCAATCACCTTGGACACAGATAGGAATCCAGGTGAACTATGCTAATAGCAAACTCACACAAGATCATTGCAGGGTACCCCTTCTTCATCAAGTATGTAACCCTGACATGTACAAGCCCCCTCCAGTAAAGAACCAACAGTGTACCCAGTCTGCCCCATACCATTATAGTTTGACAGTCTAACAGGTATGTATGTGCCACAGAAGCTATGGGCCATAGGTAGATGTAAAGTGAGGCAGACCTGTAGAGTTGTTGTTGTGTTTTTCGGCTTTTCCCGGTTAGGGGTCGCCACAGTGGAACTCCGATCCACTAATGATTGGTAATCGATTTTTACGTACCAAGTTGCCAGCTCTGATGCACAACCTTCAACGAAGGTACGCCCATTCACGCATGTCTCCACACAGAAGACGCTTTAGCTGAGAATCAAACAGGACAACGTCTCACTGTGAGGCGAAGACCCTACTGCAGCAACACCACAGACCTGTAGAGTATTGAGTAGTATGGTTGTGAAAAATAGAAGCCAATACAATTGTTAATGGACTTTGTATTCTCTCCCCCACCTGTCATCTGCATCAATAATTATTATTCATATAGTATGGGTATGTTATTCACAAAATCTGTTGTTGGGGCATGTGTTCTCCAATTGTTCAGATATTTCATTGGTTATATAGTAACATACCTTGTTCAAATACCATTATTGGAGGCCTGTTGCTATCAATGTAACTTGCATGCTGTTAAAATGCTTACTATTGTTCCATTTATGTATGTGTTCTGTTTGCTATGCAACTGTTTCAAATCTGTTGGTTTGGGTTAATGGGAACATTCACACATGCTATTATAACTAATTTTGAAATGTGTTGTTCAATACATCTGGGAAAACCACAACACCATAGCATGTTTGAGAAGGCCTGTCCCACCCCGTCTGGCTATGGCACTGGGCCCCATCATGTCTGGGACCCAACCCAGAACATCCTCCTCCACTGGTCCTGGACTACCTTTGGGTGGAACCGCCTCAGGGGACAGGGCCATCCCCCCGGGCACAGGCATTGAGAGGAGCCTATCACCCACCAACAGTTCCAGGGTATGGTGCACACTGCACACCATCATCCGCTCTGAGTTAGGTAGACAACTGTGACAGATGGAGGGACGCCTGGCTCACCTCGAGGGGCAGGCTGCCCCTCTTTTCCAGCTACCAGCACAGCCACCTTCAGGGCTGTGAAGGTGCAGTGGTGACTGCCCATGAGTGGGGACCTCAGACCCACTCTATCTATTTGGGGGGGGGCTCATGGGCCTCTGATTCCCAATAACCCTCCCTATCCAAGGTGTTTACCCCCCTCATGTGTCATATACTTCCCCTGTCTGCTGTCTTGTGTGTCTTGTCTGTCTGCAAATGTTACCTATCCTACCCAACCTACTTCCCCAAACATACCTACAACCCTTTCCCAGCATCCCACTATCATCTAAAAAAGGGGCATCTGTCCCGCAATAAATCATTGCCCCATACATAGCTCTACATTTTGTCCCCATGTACAGTGTAATTAATCAATTGGCTCACAATATATTCTCCAAATATCTGTCTTTAACACCCCACCCTGTGAATTGTGAGGCTGTAAATTCCAATTTCTACATATTATACACAGCTGTTGCTGCAGAAGAAATGTAGAACTATGGTCCTTTCCTACACACATCCTGCACATCCCTAGCTGGTTTTCCTAATGTTTTACCCCCTGATGCCTCCATTTCACCACTTTCTTATCACTCTTTATTCTTTTCTTTAATTAAAATTAGCACAGGAGTAAGCGGGAATAAGCACCGCTAAGTGAAGCTAAGAGGACTTAACCATCTGTTAGTGTCACTTAGCTTCACACAGAACCATGCAAACCCACTTACAACTGCTTAAAAGTGCTTTAATCACTTTGTCTCTATCAGCTCTTGTTCTGCCCAGCAAAAAAATAATCAGCCCTGACAAGGCTCAAACTCAGGATGCGTTGCACTATAATCACAGCAACATACCACTACATCATCTGAGCTGTGGGAATTCGTTATGCTTTTACAAACATATCATGCACTACAGTCATTTCACATAAGGGAAAAATATATATCTGTAATACTCTTATATACATATATATGTATATGTAAATACCAATATATATATTATATATATATATATATATATATATATATATATATATATATATACACATATATATATATATATATATATATATATATATATATATATATATATATATGTATAGATAGATAAGCAACCTCTTACTGCAAGACATCTGCCAAACGACTGACAAAGTGGGTGGATAAAGGGCAAACAACAGTGTAATCTTTGAAATATGGCTGTTATATATGTAAAAGTCACCTAGAGTACCATGGTTTGATTTAACATATAATTCCGGATAGATTCCAGGTCTGAAAAACAAATGAATGCCATTATTTACTGATGTCAATGCTCACATCATCCCAGTAATTTCTCAGAAACCCGCAACTGTTATGGGGAACAGACCAAATATACGAGCCATACATCTGGACAGTGTCTAGACATCTGGACAGTAGAGAGGTATGACTGCAGTCATGTAACAGAAGAGAAAAAACAGTGAGAGCTTCCAACCATTTTACCCAGCACACTCTGAACCACAATAGGACCAACACGACAATACACCAAATCAGCTCTGGGCAATTACCCATGCATTTCCAAATATAGCATGCACTACAGGGATGGAACTGTATGGAAAAGCAGATATTGGTGCAAAAATGTCCACCCAAAGCCATTTGCACCATAGTCACAGCAACATACCAGTACCCAAAATGAACTCTACAGTAGAATGACTGAACAAACATATCCTGATTGCCAGTCACATACTACACTGACATATATTGCCACAACTTACAGAGTACTGGGAATCCTGCAGTTTTACAGGATATTTTCCAGTCTGCTCCTAAAAACATATACACCGAATAGACCACCAGCAACTGTAGCAGCATGCACAGTCAGATAGAAAAGGAGCTATGACACTCACATCTGCTACTCTCCCTACTCAGCCCAACAAACATTTACACACATCACTGGTATGCAATCTTGACAGTCTTTTAACAATGGCCAGGCATACATAACTGTCAACTGTACAGATCTCCACAGCATGTCCAGGGTGTGGGACCATGTTTCTGGCCACTGCCTCATACCACTTTCAGGAGTCTGCTAAGTCACTGGGATGATACCAGGAGAGCAGTCACTAAATAATGATATACAATACCTCTCAACTTCTTACTGCATGACATCTGGACAAAGCATGACATACTTGGGCAACAGGGGACCAGAAAGAGCGACATAGCTCACATAATGGTTTTGCAAACTGAAACAATTGCTGGTGTTACAGGGTTTGTTCTAACATAACATCCCTGAAGGATATGATGTCTGAAACACTAATGGATGTCAACATTTACTGATTACAATCCTCACATTATTCTACTGATTTCACAAAAACAGAAGTTGTCTGAGGAACAGACCAAACATAATAGGCAAACCTCTGGGCAGTCTGTGGACATCTGGACAATTGAGAGGTATGTCAGTGACATACCATTGTCAGACATCAAGTCACGCAGAAAATGCATGTCCTGACAAACCCTGTTAATCTAGCAATCTTCTATGTGTATAACAGCAATACTTATTTACAATCTGTACCCAGTTCTGGAGCTTTGTCCCTCATGTTGTTGGGGCATCTCCACATGTCTTGCCCTGAGAGGTATTTCCACCTACTGTCTGTGAATCTGTAGCCCCCACACTTTCATAATGTCCTCCACACAGGCAAGGAAAAGGGGCAAGGCCCATATGAAGGATTTAATTATAGCACTGTGTTGCTATGGAATTGGCTAATAGAAAGACAACACAGCTGCTCTGGATGCAAGTAGCAAGTAGGAGACACCAGCTGGTGCACAGGCCATCACCTGCTCATGAGCATTACCTACAAATGGCAAGCTTTCTGAACCTATCTACACAATGCAGAATGTGACTACACAAACCAAACCATTTCCAGTATTCTGTGGAAACTATTCAGCACTTTAACAGGTATGTCAATCATGTAAGTTTGTAATGGAATGCAGAAGAGGGGATGCAATAATGTCAAATAGGACACTAAACACTAGGTTGCAACAAGACCTGCTGGAGTCACATGCTGCTGTCTGGCACCTATGGCCATTCCTGCTTGCCCTGTCTGCATTGACATGCATTACATCTCTGGCCCCTGAGTCACCCCAGCAAAGGTCAGCTCATGTATGACTACTACTGGAGTTTCTGTTGTGCAATACTGAGTGTGACACTGCTAGGCCAGCTAACTGGGATGATGTACATATTCATATGTCACCTGTGAATGCTGCTATGATACATATGCTTGCCCTACAAATGCAGGAGACTTATATAGACTATGTTCATAGTACACAGCAGGCTCAGAAGTGTGTGTTGAACTGTATGTTATATATTTACCCCAACCTGACAAATTTCCAGAGTTTTGCATACTGACCACAGGTCTGCCTCATATTTGTAGTCAATTCCTCATACAGTTATGCATTGTCTGCCACATCACTGGCAACCCATTAAAGACTGAGGTCATAACATAACAGCAGGCATTTGCTTGTCTGAAGTCATATCCTGTGGAGTAGACCTGTGAATGTGTCACCGTCTTTGCTGGCAACTACTTGTGTTTCCGCTAGATTCATAAAGTGACACTATTTTCTGGCCTTTCCCCACAAGTGATGTGTGTCCTTTTGCAGATGTCTTGCTGTAACAGAGCTAGGTGTCTTAGCATGAAACCCATGTCAATGCAGGCGTACCTTGTTCTGTAGGATGCTGACATTTGTGCAGTCACTGACACCTGCTTTGTAGCTGAGGAGAGCACACCAACCTTGCCAGGTTACTCATCCCATCATACGTTTAGACCACGAATGGAGGGCTGCAAAGCCACAGGAGGTGGAGTGTTGAACATAACACACACATACCCACCTCCAGGCTGGACAAACAGTATGACACATGGCAGATATCCAGAGTGCAATTAGTTGACAAAACACCTATTCAAATCATAGTTAACTACAGGCCTCCAACCATGACTATGGACAACCACCACACCTATTGGGACTTGCTGGAATCAGTCAGGATTCAATCATTTTCCCTGATCCTAGGTGACTTCAACTACCCAACCATAGTGTGCATGACCTATGCCACATGAACATGAACGCACAGAGATTTCTTGGCTTTGCAATGGCAATGCAGTCGATCAGCCGGCCAACACTCCTATGACAGGTCGAAGTAACCTGTACCTGGGCCTAACCAACATGAGTAGCCACTGTATCACTCCTACAGTGTCATCCTGCTTGGTAAGATCTGATCACATAGCCATCACTGTTCAGATCACCATCTCCCCTGCCCCCCACCTGTCAGGGTCAAACAAAACAGGTAGAAGTAGCTTTACAGCCAGTGTCCCATCAGTTGGAACTACCAGTAGTGTCCAGGCCCACACCACAATGCTATGTTGGCACCTACATAGATGTATGGAATCAGCAATACCTGACAAGGCAACATCATCTCCCTCAAGGTAAGGTAAATGTTGGTAGTGGACAGCAGCAATACACAAATACCATAATAGGTGGAAATAATTGCTGGACAAAGGCCAAGAAGGAGCAGGTCCCTTATTGGAAGCAATGTCACCTTGGTCTGCACAAACAAATAAGGTCACAGGTGAATTACCCTAAGGCTATCTTTGAGTGCAAGTTGGACACATCCACCAAGGCCAATCACTCGGCCTTCCACACATGTGTCTGCAATCCCAGAGACAACACACAAATCTTCTCTGTAGTGGTATTCAATAACACGACATACACATATGGCATAGATATAGGCAACCGGCTGCAGACAGGTGAAATGTAAACATAACCCCGCTGCCCACCCTTTGGTACACATGTGCATGCACAGCACCTGCCCACCTCCCCTCATCATCAGGAAGCAGCTCTGTAATGCCCTCTTAAAGGCAACACACAGAAGTCTCCATAGTCCTGATACCATCCCTTGCTGCAACCTACATAAACACAGGCATGGGCTCTCAGATCCATTCTGTACTGTAGTCAATCACAGCCTGAGCACCAGTGTCATCCCATCTGCAGAGAGGACAGCCACTGTCATACCTATACACAAAGGCGGAGCAATGCACCAATTCAGCCAACCATATGCACATCAGTCAAACTAGCCTGCTTTGCAAAGGCATGGAAGGCAATATCAAGGACATTATGAACAGGGACATCAGTAACATCAAAATGCCTGAGCCCACACAGCATGGTATTGTCAAAGGGAGATCAGGCCTGTTAAACCTGGTCAACCTCTTTGATATGGTCAACAATCACAAGGATGAGGGGAAGATGGTGAACAATGCCTACCATCACCTAGCTCAATTCTCTCACAATAATCCCCAGGTGGCCAGGATACATATGCCTACACAGCCAAGCAACAATTTGTATGTTACCAGATGGGTAGTTAACTGGCCCAATGATAGTGCCCACTCGGACAAAGTAGTGGAACCCACCTCTAGTAGTAAAGTCTTCCAAAGTGGTGTACCCCAAGAATCAGTTTGGGGGCCACTACTGTTTCAGATATACCTATCAGAGGTACATGACAAAAGCAGTGGTATTTGGCTGACCAGGTGTACAGATGCTTGCAAGCTGGCCACTGTCTTACATTCCCTTGATGTGAGCATCCCCAAGAGGTTCTCACCCAATTAATGACTGGTGCAAGAAGCATTTCCGCAAACTGAATGCCAGGAGAAGCATCATTCTCCCTACTATGGCAGATGTTATCCACGCTAATTATGACAGTAATAATGTACTGAGCATGCAATCAGGTGTGAGGTGACTTTTGCACCAAGGTTGATAGCAACTTGACAGTTTCCCACAATGTGGGCACCATTGTACAAAAGGCTGTCTACATGGCCCACCTCACAAATACGGGTATCTCATCCAGGAACCAGGAGTCCACAACATCCCTGAACTCTGCCTTTATCAGGCACATTACCACGTACAATGGCTTCTTTGGCATGTTCCTTACCAAGCAAATGCAGCAGTTGCAGAGACCACAGAGGTTCCTGACCAGGCAATTCCAGAGTCTGCAACACCTATCCTATACAGGTTGGCTGAAACCCTGTCCCTATACTCAGTCTCATACAGACTGATCATAGGTGACCTGTGTCTGGCATACAAGGCCATGTCCAAACCAGCCTTGATGGCATTTCTGCATATCTGTAAGATAGATTGCACTCATGCATAATGCACACAAGGACCTCACCTGGTCTGTGACATGCATAGTACTTGTTGGCGGGATAATCTAGTGTCCCAAACAATGCACTGTCTGTAAAATGCACTCCCTCCCCATGTCTAGCAGTGTACCTGTACAGCCCTCTTGAAGAAGAAGCTAGACGACTGCATGGGGAATCGAAGATACACCCCTGGGATCCTGCGTGTGTCCCAGTTGGACAAGGGAAACAGATGCTGCCTTGGAAGGGGCATGGGTGAAAGTCTGGGTCAGGCTTATGAGGGCATCAGGGCCAATAGCCTGATATCATCTTATGAGGCTATGCACCTAGTACTTTACATGTTTCCTGTATATATTGCAGACTGTCCTGCAATGTTGTCTGACATGAATCCATGTGAGTCAGAACTGTGTATGTACTGCAGTGATAGTGTATAGTCCTGTCCCTTCATCAGTTATCATCACATACCGTTACACCTTGTCATTGTGTGTGGTCTGTATAGCAGGAAGTCAGCTCATGCAGTATGTGCATATGCACTTGATGACACTGTATATCTCACTACAATAGCCTTGGTCTTGGCCACAATTGTCATTCTGTTACTAGGCCCATCACACAGTAGGATTTGTCACCCTTTGTTGTGGGCCTGACAGTAGCAGTGAAAGAGATGGATAGTGGCAGTTAGAACTACCATAAGGTCTGCCCATAGGTGTCACAGCTGTGCCAGACTGTAGCAGGAGTGTGTGTGTGCGTGCATGTGCGTAGGTGTGTGTGTGTGTGTGTGTGTGTGTGTGTGTGTGTGTGTGTGTGTGTGTGTGTGCATGCATGTGCGTGTGTGTGTGTGTGTGTGTGTGTGTGTGTGTGTGTGTGTGTGTGTGTGTGTGTGTGTGTATATATCAGCAAACATAATACTACAGGGTATTAATTTACATATGATGTGTTCCCCTCGCACATGTAAACAGGGGTTGGTTTCCCTCCCTCTCACAACCTGATGTCAGCATCCTAGCAGACTCCCATGATGACGGTGGTCATAGTGAGGCACAGGTAGGGTTGTCGGTGCCTGGTTCCATGCCATTGTTTGGTATCCCACTTTCTCCCACCATGTCCCCACACACAGTATGCCCACACATGCTCAGTCCCCAACACCCATGGATAATGGACAGGTTAAGGGTGGTGGTATGGAACAGGGTATTGTGTTGAGTATGGTGAGTGTGAGTGCAATACAAATAATGATAAGCCAGCAACAGGTGAGCCGTGTAGCAGTAGTTTATTAAACTACTAAGACCACATTACATGCAAACAGACCGGTTTCGGCCAACAGAAATTCAGGCCTTCTTCAGTGTATTACAAACAGCATAGTAGTAGTCAAATCTTTATATAGCAAATGAAAACATATCATTAATTGAAGAATACATCTCATTGGTTGAAAGATACATATTAATCAATGAACTCATGAATATTCATGTTTTTCAAAACAACCATTTAAATTTGAAAATTTTATAAAAATACAATCATAGATATTCATTTAGTCCTGGATTAAATAGAGCCCCAAGTTTAGTAATCCATTTTTTCTCCCTGGCATCCAATTTCTTATGCCAGCCAGATTTACAGGTACGATCACCAATAAGTTTATCTATAATAATGAAATGGAATTGAGCTGTAGGATGTGTGAGTGTGTGTTTGTATAATGCATTAGTAGTTTTTTTACACTTAATATCGCTAAGGTGTTCAGACATACGCAATCTAAAAGGTCTGGAAGTCTGACCTATATAAAATGCATGGCAACTGCAACAAGCCATATAAATAGCCCAATCAGTGTTGCAGTTTGCAAAAAAGCGAATATCAAAAACAGTACTACTATTTCTACTAGTGAATTCCTTAGATTTTAATATATTTTTACAATTCACACAGTGTCCACATGGAAAACAGCCAATCAATCTATCGCCCAAAATGGTAGTTTGATACAACACAGGTAATGTAGACTCAGAATGATGTTTATAGTGATATATATTTATATGGCTTGTTGCAGTTGGTGATCGTACCTGTAAATCTGGCTGGCATAAGAAATTGGATGCCAGGGAGAAAAAATGGATTACTAAAATTGGGGCTCTATTTAATCCAGGACTAAATGAATATCTATGATTGTATTTTTATAAAATTTTCAAATTTAAATGGTTGTTTTAGAAAAACATGAATATTCATGAGTTATTTGATTAATATGTATCTTTCAACCAATGAGATGTATTCTTCAATTAATGATATGTTTTCATTTGCTATATAAAGATTTGACTACTACTATGCTGTTTGTAATACACTGAAGAAGGCCTGAATTTCTGTTGGCCGAAACCGGTCTGTTTGCATGTAATGTGGTCTTAGTAGTTTAATAAACTACTGCTACACGGCTCACCTGTTGCTGGCTTATCATTATTTGTATTGGGCTCTTTTTTGCCGTGCAACTTCCCGCGTGCAGGGGAACTTGATTTGGGATGAGTGTGAGTGCAGCCATAGGCAGAGAGCAGGTGAGGTCACACAAAAGCAGATGGACAAGGGTGCTCAACAAAGGACTGATGCCCATCAAGCCCCTGTTGCAAATGCCACAGCAGTTGTCACCAGACATATGTTAAGGTCCATCATGGAGGCACAGATGCTTACTGACTGCAACACCAGACAGATCCTCAGGGTCATGAATGCATCACTCCCTGCCATGTGTGACAACCTCCATTGCAGTTGTGACGCCATACATAATCTTGCCAATGTTGGGGACAGACAGTGGGGTGAGACATTGTTACTGCTTGACCATGCATTATCTGTTCTTGAGCATGTGGTGGGAGCAGGGCATTGGCCAGATGGACACAGGTCAGTGACATGACCAGCTGTGAGCCCACATGGCCATGCACATTCACAGTCCCATAGTGGCAGTACCAAAAGCACTACTGAAGGGAGGGTGCTGTCCACACAACACCGAAGGAGGCCATAGGCACATTGTCTTGGACAGTCCCATCAGGGAAAGGGATCCAGCAGACAGCAGTCACTATCAGGGAGTAGTACTGCATCTGTCCTTGGGCCTGTTGATGCCAGTGATACTCCTGGCAGAACTAGTTACTGTATCCCTGCTGGGAGAAGGTGAACTGTACATCCTGCCAAGTACGGTCCACACCTGTCTAACATAGCCCTGTGTCAGCCATACACATTGCTTGCTGATGTGCAGACAAACACTCACACATCCCTATCTCAGGCCAGTCACCACCAGACATACACAGCTCCTCTACATGGCCCAGTTGAACATCACTCCTTCAGACACATACATGCACATGATGTCAACTATATGGCCCAGCTTAGGCCTCTGACAATCCAACACCACACCCTGTGCATGTGATGATACATGTGCCACAACCCTGTTACCCATACCATCGATGCATGGACATGCTCATATGGGTCTGATGCACAGGGTGACTATGGTACAGTGTAGCAATGTCATGCTGTGTAAGGTGCTGTCTGCTGGCAGTAGTTATGGGTACACACTGAGGTGTATGCACCTTCTTAGCCATGATACACTATTGCTGTTAGTACTTTTGATTGGCTGTAGTGTCACATACTGTATTCTGGTTGTATTCCAGGTGTCTGTGTGTCTGAAGACTGTGGTCCCGCTGACAGTAGCAATGATGAGTAAGGCAGAGTGGAAACACAGTGACTTTTTTATAGCCAAGGTATAGCTGTACATGTACATGTTTACCCGGTGTGTTTACATGCAACACTGTGTGAGGGGCAATTGTGGCAGACAGTGTAAACTTGCATACATACCATTGACACAGCCACCTGGCCTGCATACATGTCATCTGGGTGTTCTGTAGGACTGCAGGCTCACACATACAGAGGAGGATAATTGGTACTGGTACTAGGTCCCTCACCAGCTTAGCCATTACATTCACTGCAACAAATTCAGTTATTAGCACCTGTTGCCCCTGGCATTTCTATCACATCCACTTGGCCATCATGCTGTTGATGAGGGTTTGCCTGGTACTGTATATTACAGGTTTGTGGTATGTATTCCTGACACAGGTCAGCCTGTGTTAGTCTAACCTGACAATCACCAGCATGTGTGTCTGCTATCTCATATGCATGTCTGGCCTCTTGTGCCTGTAGTGCACACAGAGTCATAGTCCTGTACATGGATCAGGTGAGTAAGGGCTCAGCACAGCCCCTACCTGCACAGTCTTACGAATGATAGCGCTAGATACATAACACAGCACAGTGGTACTGTAGTGTGGATGTGTCTGCCACTACTATTGAGGTGGGTGACAATTGCAGGGACTGTTAGGATTGGCAATGGTGGGTTCAAAGGCCCTTAACATGTTAGAACCATCTCACACACACACACATGCACTGCTGCATTGGGACATGCATTGAGACACACATGCACATGGAAGTGACACTAATCAGAGTGGATGACCTACCCATCTATTAATGTACAATAGACAGTGATACAACCCATACACCACAGTGGCTTGGTGTTAGAAACTGTGTAACTGTGCTTGTACAGTGGATGACATCTGTATGGGCCAATACTAGGTTGACAATGGGGGAGTTCACAGGGTGCAAGAGGCACACACAATAGTATAGTCATCACCTGCACACAATGAAGACAGCCACAGGGGCTGTGCATGCAAAAACACATACTCACCTGCTAATAGACATATTAGTAACCCTACATATCCAGTTGTATGTATTATAGTGCTGCGTACACATGCCATGTTCCACATACATTATATGTATGGGACATAACACACATCCTCTGACAACAGGTAATCTTGCAAATGCCTTCATGGATGGTGAGATAACCCAACAGACATAGCAATTGGTCTCATCTATTGTTCCTACATACCTGCACAAGTGATAATGTGACAGACTTTGTATGAGCATGATGTGTCAGTTAGGTATGATGTCTGATGATGGCATGTGTCAGTATGGTAACTGTGACATATTTGGCAATGATATCACAGAAATGTCCATTGTCAGGGGACACAGACCACATATAGGTTGCAAACATGTGGATATCCCATGTACATCTGTACAGATGACCAGTGGCGGCTGGTGACTTCAAATCAAAGGGGGGCTGCAGGAGGCAGCTGAATGGGTGGGGCCAATGGGAATGGGTGTGACCAACTAGAAAGGGGAGGAGCTATGCTCAAAACCACAAAAACTTTAATTAAATATGCTACCCCGGGTGCCAAACCATCATCATGGGAGTCCAATCAAGACAAAATGAAGTGTAGAAGAAAAAAAATTTCAATCCATTGGCTGCATGACAGCTTAGTTAATATCTAGATGGAAACAAAAAGGATGTGAGGCATGAAAAAATAAATTACTTTTTAAATACATTACTGGAATGCCAGTCAAAATCAAGTATAAGAAAAACAAGCAGCACTTAACTCAAATCATTTCTCCTTGCACTCCAGTTCTAATTATAATTTATATTCAACTTTATTAAAGTACCAAGTAACATGCTGAAAGTAGCAATCTCTGTGATACCCCCACTTGTAAAAATGTTTCATATCCAAAAAACACCTGCTGCCTGACAACTATCTACTTGTTTCATGGGGAAAACATGATCAAAGTAAAAAATGAAAAGCAAACAAGAAACAAGCTCAACATATATTGCTTAAAGGATTACTGCACAGGATATGGACCACACATGATAGATTGGCATTCTGTTTAGTTTGCAGGTAAAGCCTGTAATGAGCTTAACATAATCTAATCCTGGCCTTTATTACAAATACTGTCATATGCATTTCAATACCCAAGGTTTATACATTATCTAGTTATGTAAGTATTCTCTGCATGGCAACAACAGAAAGGCTTTCAATGTTGGCAATACTGCTTGTTAAAGCTTACTTGCATCTTACAATATCAGACAAGCTTACCTGATGGTCATTAAAACACTGCTACTTAAACAAAGAGCAAAAGGCACTTTCTGAATAATAATAAGCATATATCAACAGTATAAAAATATGACAGAAACCAGAACATTCTGCAAAATCAATGACAGATGAAAAGCCATTGCAGTACTTGTGTTTACCTTGGATGGGGGGGGGGTAGTCTGCACATTTACACTGCATAACTGCTCCTTGCCTTGCTTGGACACATCCAGAGTCACTACATGGGGGAGTGGGGTGCAATGAGTTTGTCACAATTTGAAATGTCTCTGGCTGTTTGCGATGGCCCTGACACATTTGTCATACCTCTCAACCTCAGAGCAAGAAATCTGGACAAAGCCATACATAGAAGTGGGACAAAGGCCCAAAAATAAGGACAATTTTTAAATATTGCTCTTATAAACTTAGAAAGATAATAGAGTAGTAGGTCTTGCATTAGTATGAATTTTCTAAAAGGTACAAAATCTGAAACTCAAATGTCTTTCATTATTTTCTAACTTCAGCCTTTAATGATTTGCCACTAATTTGCCAAAAAAACACAATTTTATGAAAAATGAACCAAAAATGTGATGCAAAAATATAAAATAGCCACACAATACAGCTGGGAACCTGTCAAAGAAGGGACACTTAATATTAGTACTGTTAACTTGAGCAGCTGACAAAATAAAAGAATCTACATGCATTTCTGAAATAAAAGTAATCTATAACTGATTATTACAGTAATTTATTAATTGTAAACCCTCCATGTTTTCTTCCAAAATTGCCATTTTGCAGAGGGATTATTAGGGGAAGAGCAACATTTTGAGCCAAAATCAGGGACAGTTGAGAGGTTTGGATATGCCTAATTCTATAAAGCAATTTTATTTGCATGTACCTCTCAACCTGTTAATGCAGGAAATCTGGACAAGGCCAAATATATTGGGGGAACATACAAACACTACTAAAAATTGCTCTTGTATAAACTTAAGACAGTTGATAGAATAACAGGTCTTGCTTTAGCATGCATTTTTCTGAAGGTTATGATGTAAAACTCAATGTCTGTCATTTAGTGACATCATTCCTAAATGATTTGCCAGAAAACTACACATTTTATGAGGAACAAACCAAAAATAAGAAGCAAATATCTATTCATTCTGCAAAAATATGGACAGCTGAGAGGTATAGTTCAACCAGAGCTGTCTGAGTTTGCTGCCATTCCCCTCTCAAAATCATGGTCGATTTGAGCCTCCCCCCTGCAACCATTCCAGTGTCCCATTTCTTGGTTATTTTGCCCCATTTACCATAAACACTGTAATGTGCATACTGCTTTACTTCTGCAATGATTTGGATTTCATTTGAAAGTTTTATTTTGCATTTTACAGCACAAACCCTAATAGATATCTGTTAAACAAAGCAACGCAGTCCCACAATGAAAACAGACTTAGCATTAAAACTTCTCTGCCCTTGAAACTCACATGCATTGAAACAGCATTGAAACCCACATTCAAAGAAAATACATTTTGCCAGTGTCAGATAAAGATTAACTTTGGGCTGTTTTCAAATCATAGGCCCCTTTTGGGCTGTTTTCAAATCATAGGCCCCTTGAACATGAAGCATACACATGCTCTTTGATACACCTTCCTGATTGTATTAAATTGTATTCCTTGTACAATACATTAAAGTTGTTAGAGGACATTTTAAATTTATTGTTTTGAACGTTAGTAAACAATGAAACAAAATGAATGCACCAATGACAAAACTACCCAATTCAGAACATTTCCATCATAAAAGTCTAATCAACCTTATACAGTCCACCAGTATCAGTAAATATGCACAATCTCTGAAGTGTAAAAGTCATATAAATAATTCCACATTAAAGAAATCTGTGACAATGAAGAGGCTGCTGCTAGCAAACAACTTTATATGTCATTGTTTACTCATCTGCAAATAAAGTGCCTGTTGCCCTTGAGGAATAAATTGCCTATGTTGCATGCATTAAAAAAAATGATAAGCTAGTAATATCGCAATAGGGACTGTATGGCAAACTGATAACAAGTTCATAGTTACTACTCTAGGTATCTTTGCCAAAAAGGACTGCAGCATCCACCCACTTTACAACACAGTACAATATCAGCAATGCATCTATCTACTGTGGGAATAGAACCCACAACCTTCTGCATCAAAAGCAAGTACACTACCTGTTGTGCTATTAACAATGCAAGCAGACTCCGAATAAGCAGCACTAAAGTTTTGTTCCCCTGCAGCTATCAGCTCCTTATAAAATCTACTCAACACACAGTTGTATCTCTGAACTTTGCAGCACAAGAAATCTGTAAAAAGCTGAAATTTATTGGGGGGGGGGGCAAAAGCCCAAAAACCTGGGACACATTTTAAACATTGTTTGTACAATGTTGGAAAGTTGCTAGAATAAAATGCTGTGTTACCACCATACATTTCACTGCCATGTCTTTAACCCAGGGGACCCTGTGCAAAACAGTCAGAGAAACATACCACTATGACAAATCAGCTGTTTTGTGAAAGAGAAGAAGACAAACTTAAATGGCTACCATTTAGTGAATTCAGTTCTCACCATAGCTGTCAACCTCTTGGCACAAAACACCTGAACAAGGCCAGTAATGGGGGAATACAGCCCCCAAACATCTTCAGTGAATTCAGTTCTCACCATAGCTCTCAACCTCTTAGCAAAACACATGTGGACAAAGCCAGTAGTGGGGGGAATACAGCCACCAAACATTCAATGAATTCAGTTCTCACCATAGATAGCAATCAACCTTAGCACAAAATACCTGGACAAAGCCAATAATGGGGGAATACAGTCCCAAAAATAGGGACAAATTTCAAATATCCATGTTATAAACTTAGACATCTGCTAGAATAAACAGTTTTGTGTTACCATGTACTTTCTGAAGAATATGAAGTCTGAAATTCAAATGCCTGTTATTTTTAAACATTTAACCAGGAAACCACTCTGACTTGGAACAAAAGACAATTTTCAGCAGAGCAGGGAGAAACTCCAGACACATCTTTGTAAGATGGAAGGACATGCAGACTCCACACAGAAGGCACCCCACCCGAGAATCAAACCAGAGAACCTGTAGCTGTCAGGCAGCAATGCTACCAGTGCACCACTGCACTACAGACTTTGCAAGGAAAAATGTAGATACAGAAACCACAGATTTTATGAGGAACATAACAAATATGTGGGAAAAATCTGCAAATTTTTTTAGAAATGGTGGTGGATAGGGAATTCCGATCTTTGCCACCTGCATCCAAGGTACAGGGTTGAAGCCTGAGTATCTCTAGCCACCAGTATATAGCAACTGGGGCATTTCACACACACACACACACACACACACACACACTACCTGTTTCATGTACAAAGCCTTCACCTACCTGTTTCATGAACATACTCCATGTGTATGAAGCCCTTGCAGCTAAATCCCTGTGAGAGCTCTCAGCTCACCCCTTATTGGCCCTGCCTGCAGGGGAAGCAGTCTGGAGCTCCTCTGTTCTGTGCAGTTATCACCGCACAGATTCCTGGGTATCTCACAGCACAAACTGCTGGGTACCTCTTTGTCTGCATTCGGACTGCTGATAAAAGCAGTCTGAGTTCCCCAATGTGTCTGTGCAGAGGAGTCAGGACTCAATTTTTTGTTTCACAGATTTGTTTTCTTTTGTTTTTTCTAGGTGGGAGGGCTGCAGTCCAGCAATCCGATAGCACGAGCTGCCCCTGCAGATGACTGGTATGGGCTGTATAGTGTTACATGGTGCATGTGAGGCAGATGCCATTAACGGGGTCTTTAAAGTAATGTCATGGGTAGGGGGTCAACAGTCCATAAAATGGTATAACCTACACACACAACAGCCACAGGGGATAAGCTTCACACACTATTATAGTTGTCGGTATTGATATTAGAATTCCTACATAAGTATTTCCACTATAGCATTATGCAGTTATTGCACATGCCACACAGCATAGAGGGCTGACAAGTGTATACAGGTAAATCTAGGGTGACTGACAGGAGGCCTTGTTAAGTAGGGCAATGGGACATGTACTGGGTGGTGCACACCTCAAAATGGTATAACCCACAACCCCAGAGGATATGAGTCTCACCCAAATATGCTGATGTGAGTCTTTCTCTCTCTCTCACACACACACACACACACACACACACACACACACACACACACACACACACACACACACACACACACGCACACACAGTATCACCATTGTCAGTATTGAGAGTAGAACACCTACCTATCTTTTTTATGTGTACTACAGTGTTATGCAGTTATCACATCTGTTGCAGAGCTTATAGGATTTTACAGTGTCACAAGTTATATATAAGGTGATTACATCAAGAGCCTTTGTAAAGTATGGCAATGGGAAATGTACTGGGTGGGAAGGGCATCAAGACACATTGCCCTACAAACATACACACTTACAAACACCTTCACACACACATACACACACACACACACACACACACACACACACACACACACACACACACACACGCACACACGCACACACACACACGCATGCACACACACACGCACACTTGCCAGACCTGAGAATAGAACCCCTGCCTATCTAGTAATTTGTACTACAGTGTTACACAGTTATTGCACACACTACATAGCTTACAGGGATGGCAAAAGCCCAAAGGTACTTCTAAGGTGAATGACATCAGCAGGACTGCTAAAGTAGGGCACTGGGTGGGGATGTCCTCAAAATACTTCATCCTGCAAACATACACACTTACAAACTCTTGCACATACACTTATACACACACACATTTGCCGGACCTGGTAGTAGAATACCTGCCTATCTATTTATTTGTACTATAGTGTTACACAGTTATCACATGCGCTACAGAGCTTATAGGGCTGACAACATGCCCAACGGTGCTTCTAAGGTGAATGACATCAGCAGGACTGCTAAAGTTGGCCACTAGGATGTGTACTGGGTGGGAAAGTCCTCAAAATACTTCATCCTACAAACATACACACACACACACACACACACACACACACACACACACACACACACACACACACACACACACATTTGCCAGAACTGGGAATAGAACCCCTGCTATCTAGTTATTTGTACTATTCTTTTATATTTATTGCACGTGCCACAGAGCTTATAGGGCTGGGTTTGTGCAAAGGTACTTCTAAGGGGAATGACATCAGCAGGACTGCCAAAGCAGGGCACTGGGAAATGTTGTGGGTGGGAAGGTCCTCAAAATATGTCATCCTATAAATATGCACACTTGCACACACACTTATACACACATTTGCCAGAACTGGGAATGGAACACCTACCTATCTAGTTATTTGTACTATACTGTTGTATAGTTATTGTACACGTCAAGACACTTAAAGGGCTGGGGCTGTGCAAAGGTACTTCTAAGGTTCATAGGCTCATAGTTTAGTACTAAGCTAACTGCCCTTGTGAGCCATTTTAAGCTTAGCCAGTTATCCCTTGTGAGAATCAAACCCTGCACCTTGTGTTTGTAAGGCAAACACCTTAGCCATTAAGCCAACCGAATGACATCAGCAGGACTGCTAAAGTAGGGCACGCTCAAACCCGTTTAGCTAAAGTAAAGACTTTGCAGTAGAAATGGCCCTACTCTGCACACGAACATGCTCTTCATTTGATGGAAATAGTCAATACAGCCCCAGACACACACCCTTGCTTAGCTGTGCTTAGCTAAGCTCAAATGGGAGCTGTAGAGCTCCAATGTGTTTATACCAAGCATGACATGCCCCCTTTTCATGTTAGCTGCTTCTCATGCTTACACTGCAGAATTATACCTCCTACATGGTTAGGTGCATTCGGACATGGTCTCCCACTTTGTGATTCATTAAATTTTCTCATTTGCATACCCCACTGCCTTAGTCCCTTGTTACACCACTAGACTGCAGCCTTTCTCTTTAGCAACCACTGTTCCCAGTTATCATTTTGATTCTGCATTTCATAGACTACAATGGCAAAATGCAGATTTTACTTAGAATTGTCTTTTCATGTTTTTATTTTTATTTTTGGCACAATCCCATTTGCGTGCCGCTGCCCTATGCTTAAACGGCCGACATCTGCCAAAAAAGAATACACTTTGATATTTATTATTTTGCAACTCTTCTCCATGCCAATGACCATAATTTTGGACATTGGCATGTCTGATGATTATAATACATGCTTTACTTTGAGCTGCCATGCCTCCGTTTTGATTTTTCCAGAAATGTATTCAGCTAGTAATCAAATACATTTCTGCAGTGGACACTATTCTGGCATAGATGCCTGCCTGCTTTCTGAATCACTAATTTATCTCTTTTGCATGGTTGTCACCAGCAAATGAGGTAATTATCATTATTCAATGGTGTCCATGCCAGAATAGTGCTTTGTGGCTCATGCATGCTCCCAGCCTACTTTCCTGAATCACACAGGTTCTGAACTCTGTGTTCAGGTTGTATCACTATATGGACATGGGATTTTATGTTGCTGAATCCTGGGGATGGATCATGGTGTGAAATTATTTAATTGTATTATTGATAATTAGAGATTGATTTTTTTGCACTTTATTTACTCAGTGATATAATAATTTAGGGAATTAAGGCTCTTGAGTTGATCAAGCTTGTCTAACATCAGAAGTGCATCTGTTCTTTTTCTGTTATCAAAATACTTATAACACCACGGTTGGTGGATTCATACCTTTTGACTGCTCAGAGTCTAGCAGAATGTCAAGATTCTGCCACAGTTTCATTTTTTTTATTTGTTTGTCATAAAATTAGTGCTTTTCTAGTAAAACACTGAGGATTAGTCACAAAAAATGACAACCATTTGAATTTTAGACTTTGTATCCATCAGAAAACCCATGTTAATCCCTACGTTTGTAAGAAAAATATTTAAAACGTTTCCCTGACTTTAGGGTTTTCTCCCCCATTATTTTGGCTTTGAATTCATATGCTGAGAGTTTGAGAGGTATAGGTAGATTGCATAGAAAATTAAATGAAACTTCCAGCATGAAGTTACAAGGAAATCATTCAGTCATAGCAGCAAAACTAATCTTAGCAGACTTTTAACGTAAATCATGTGATAAATCATAACAGAGTTATGGATTATTTATCAGTTTGACTCAACCATTTAAATAATGTGATATTAGGATATTGTCAGTTGTCTTTCTAAGCTTGCAATAGGACAGTTGACTTGTATCTATCAGTCATACTTACAGACTAAGAGAACATATACAAAAAACAACTCCTTTTTCTCAGAATCACCCAATCTCTTTGATGGCTACACAGAGAACTTCCTTGGGCCTTTATGTATCTGTTTTTTCATATTATAATAAATACCTTAAATATGAAATCACATAGTTCTCAGATTGTTGTTTTTTGTTGATGGTATTATACTATGCAAATCTTTCTGTGACCCAAAGAAAGTATCAGAACTTTAAGAAAAGGATTTTGATATTATGTAGTCTTCAACGTCTAAACATACACATCCATCAGCTACATATTGTGGTAATGAAGGCATTGAGTGGGCTGAACTATGTGTGTATCTGGGTTTAACATAAGAGTGGTATATGATATTTTCTTAATGTCTTGATAAACTTTGAACATATATATATATGTATATATATATATATATATATATATATATATATATATATATATATATATGTATATATATATATATATATATATATATATATATATATATATATATATATATATAATATTTGTCTTACTTAAATGCAGCCCAAATAGTTTAGATAGTAATGGAAAATGATAGATTTAACACTGTTACCTTCAGTACTTGACAATAATATACTGATATTTTATGTGGGAGATATTTGTACAGCAGTAAATAGTGCCAAATCAAGCACTTCTTAAATGCATGATAAAAGTCTTCATGTTTTTGTCACATTGTCTAATTAAGCATCATTGAAAGGCAAAACTAATTATTTACACATATTGCTGTTACATAAAGGTACAGAGAAAACTGTTCCCAAATCAGTCACTAGTGTAGCTGACGTTTCTTAGATTGCTTATTAAGAAAAGGAATAGCATCTGTATTTGGAATTCACCTCCTTATAATAAAGGAAGGAGTCAAATGTCACATGCTTTAGGTTAGCTGCAGATGTAAAGAAAACATATTAAATATGAATACTTTTATTTCTCTATTATATGTTTAGGAATATTATAATGCTTGGATAAGCATCATTATAAGTGCTTTTAATTGTTGTGTTTGTTATTATCAGTTTTGCTGTAACTTAAAATTGGTTGATTTGTGATTTCTGAAAAATAATAAACCCCAACATTTTCAATAAATCTGCTGTTTATATTTATCTGAGTTTTATTTCTAAGCAAATATATCTGATTTTTCATATATATCAAAAAGAAAATATTTTTTATAGACAATCAAATCCTCATATCTTCAGAAATGTTATTTGCAAAGTATGCTCTATTTCAGTTTGCATACATTGAAGTGTATTATAAAAGTAATACATTTCATGTAATAGTTAAGCAACAAATATTCTTTTTTATGTGAGACAATTAAATAACACTCAGTCCCCTGTTCTAAATAGTAAATAGTAATTACCTGGCCAAAGTTTTGGACACAATTTCCAACTCAGGCATATTAGAAAAGCTAAATAAATTGAGGATGATATCCCTATGTCACCCACTGGATTGTCAACTGGCTCACAGAGAGAATACAGATAATCAAAATATTTGAAGTTACCTCTACAAAGAAAACAGTCACCAGTGGAGTTCCCCAAGGTTCTGTGCTAGGACCACTCCTGTTTGGCATCTACCTTTTTTGAACTAAAAGCCTGTAACAAACCCAAAGGGCACTAGCTGACTAAGTTTGCAGATATCTCCAAGTTAGGAGCAGTTATTGAATCCTCAAGTGACTTAGACATCCTAAAGGAAGTTTTTTTTTATTTTGGGGCGGGGGGGTTGCTTTTTTTTTTAAACAAAAACATCTTGATTAAATTTTCATGTATGAAATTTTACATTCATAAAAAAGGAAAATAAACCATAACAACACAATCTCAGTTGCAAACATTATACCTTACAAACCGTGCAGACACAACTGTAGCTGGAAACAGTATGCATCACTTTTAATATATCCACTCATTGTCAGTCAACCATTACATAGCTCATTCAAATCCTGCAACTGGTGTCAAAAATCATGGTCTGAAATTAAACGTAAAAAAAAAAGAAAATAAATAATTACTGTATCCTTTGTGAAGTAATTATACCAGGGAGCTACTATACTGACAATATGCCCCTGAGAGTTGACCTGGTTGTTGAGGATTTGGTGACTTATGTGGAGAGTGACCTAACTTTTGACTAACATGTGTCTATTGTTATAAAAAAGTCTTTCTATATTTCACAGTTTACAAACAAAGTGATTGCTTGTAGATCTAGGGATGCTATTTTCCTGCTTTACTCAGCCATCATTAGGCTAATCATTGAATATAATGCCATACCTGACATGTCTGTCCAGACACAATCAACAACTGGAATGTTGACAGAGGTACCTTTCTAAAAGGACACAAGGCCTAAATAACATGTCCTATATGGACTGAGTCAAAGCCCAGTCACTATTCTCCTACAGACTGCTAAGAGGTAATCTGTGTCTGGCATACAAGGCATCTTCCAACCCATTACTTTTACTGCACATCAGCAAGTCAGATGGCATCAGGAATGCTCAGTCTAGGGATCTAACCCTCTTCTGCAATATCAACAGAATGGTTTGAAGGGACAGGTATATTTTTCAGAGGATTCCGCTGCTATGGAACTGGCTCTCCATCTACACAAAACAAAGTTCATCTCTGTCCATTTTGAAGCACAACATAGATCTAAGGATGGGAAACAGAAATTTTACCGCAGGACTACCCCTATAATACTAATGGACAGATGCAGCTCCTAAATGCTTTATCCCATGCACTGGTCCCCTCAAATTATCTATGGTATGAGCCCAGTTATTCTTATTATGTTAGTATATTATGTTAGTATATAATTGACCATGGGATGGGTAAAGCCATCTATAACCAAATGGGATAAGTTATTTCAAGCACAAAAAGTGAAATTGGCTAGGTTTAAAATGGCTCACAAGGGCAGCTAGCCTAGTACTTAACCTATGAACCTATGAACCTATAAATATCTATAAATGTTTAATTTGTCTGACATTAAGCTGCCATTTCTATCAACATGTTGTATTTCTAAGACCCTGGAAAAGTCATACTTCAATAATTTGTGCAAACAACAGATGTGCTTTTAAGAACTCAGTTTTAAGTTTCAATGGTGAGACAACACTGCAACTAGTTTTTGATAGCACCATAGACACTTTGTAAATTCTAGTATTATGGCTACTAACTGTATTCTCTGCATTTTCTTAGTATATGCAATTATCAGTCTGTATCAACAAATCTAGTTTCCTAACTTAAATTTCTAGAATATTGTTCATAAAAACATGCACTCAACCCCTCAGCTTGCCTGTTATGGATCTCATGTTATCATTGTAAAAATCTGTTTATGGCAAGAGTTATCTTTTACCTAACTAATTCTTAGACACAGTTTTGTTTTCTATCTCTCTCTCTCTCTCTCTCTCTCTCCCTCTCTGTCCATGGTCTAGTCCATCAGTGGCATTTATAGATGTTTCTGAGCAATACATGACAGAATTCAAACATTTTTTCATCCTAAGTTATCTAGCTATTTTATCATAACAATTAAGGCTGAAACACATAATTCAATTTGTTCAGCCTGCTTTGCATATAGTTATTTAAATCAAACAGTTTAAAGGAAATTGTTAAGTTAGTGCTGCACACACATGCAGACAAACACACACGCATGCACGCACACACACACACATGTTCGCGCGTGCAAACACACGCAAGCGTGCGCACATGCACATGCAGATGCAAACATGCATACACACACACACACACATGCATTCACAACCTAATAGTGAGATGAGATTTCTCACCTTCCTAAAAGAGTTGCCATAGTTATATTAATTCTTTTAGGAAGGTGAGAAGTCTTGTTTCAATATAAAAATTTAATAATGAAGTCATGACTGATATGTGCAAAATTGTGGAGTTATTTACCTTTCCCTTTAGTAGTAAGTCTTATCAGAGCTATTGAAGTTTTAATTGAAATAAAGTGATTACTGTCCAGTTATTACTTATAATATAATTTAAAATGCTTTAAGTAAGGTTAGAAATAATAAACGAATGGTACTGATTGTATACCATCGATTATGATTCAGAAATTAGCTAATGTTTTACAGGCTGTATTATCTATATCATTAATAATTGTTAATGAATGGAATGGTTCCTAATATATGGAAAATGTTTCATATTGCATCAATGTTAAATAAAGAGAATTCATCTGATATGAATAATTATAGGGCTCTGAGAGTTACTTCTCTTCTTTGTAAATGTTTTTGAGATGTGTAGTGGATTTAATTAATAAAGAAAATAAATTTCCAGACATTTTAGAACTATATCAACACTAGTTATTAAAATATTGCAAGGTTTATCAAATCTGACAGAGTTTTATGATCAAGTTACTATAGCACCAGATGCAGAAAGAAATTCCTTGTTGTATTGTATTTCTGCATTTATCTAAAGCATTTGACTCTTTAACTCATTTTTCAATATGGAAAATGTTATGTGAGTTGAAATATAATTAATTTATTATAAACTGTCAAATCAGATGGCTTACAGATAGTGGACAAAGAGTGATGTTAAAATGGAATCTTTCAAAAGTTAGAAATGTTAATAGGAGTTCCACATGGCTCAGTGTTGGGCCCTTTGTTTTTCACCTTCTTATTTTCAACCATAACAACTCATAAATTCATAGATTCATAGATCATTACTAGGTAAATGACCCAGTAGGCCTTTCAATGCCTAGTCAAGTTTTCCCAAAAGAATAATGATGTACTGTATCCAAGTAGGACATTGAGTGCCAGGAATGCATAAGCTATTTCTGTCCATAACAGACATGAGTTCCAGGCCCAGTACATTTCCTATTCCCCATCCAATGGTCTAGGTTGCACTCAAACTGGATAATAGGTGCACTCAGCTTCACATGGATGGGAAGCCTGTTCCATAGGAGGTGATGTTTCTGGGACACACATATTCCTCTACAGCATGATCTGTTTAAGTTACAGACAAAATTCAGGGACTTAGACCTAAGTCATTTTGGATGAATAAATAGTCAGATGACTGTTAAATGTTTTGTACTCATCATCATCATCTTCTTTTGGCTGTTCCCATTAGTAGTTGCCACAGCAGATCACCTGTTTCCATTTCTGCCTGTCCTCTGCATCTTGCTCTGTCCCACCAACCACCTGCATGTCCTCTCTCACCACATCCATAAACCTTATCTTAGGCCTTCCTCTTTTCCTGTTACCTGGTAGCTTCATCCTTAGCATCTTTTTCCCAATATACTCAGCATCCCTCCTCAGCACATGTCCAAACCAATGTAATTGTGCCTCTCTGACTTTGTCTCCAAACCTTCCAACCTGGGCTGACCCTCTAATATACTTATTCCTAATCCTGTCCACCCTCATCACACCCACTGCAAATCTTAACATCTTTAATTCTGCCACATCCAGCTCAAACTCCTGCCTTTTTGTCAATACCACTGTCTCCAACCCATATAACATAGCTGGTCTCACTACCCTCTTGTAGACCTTCCCTTTCACTCTTACAGGTACTTGTCTGTCACAAATCACTCCTGACACTCTTCTCCACCTACTCCATCCTGCCTGTACTCTCTTCTTCACCTCTCTTCCACACTCACCGTTACTCTGAACTACTGACCCCAAGTATTTAAACTCATCCACCTTTGCCACCTCTACTCCTTGCATCCTCACCATGCCTCTATCCTCCCTCTCATTCACACACATATATTCTGTCTTAGTCCTGCTGACCTTCATTCCTCTTCACTCTAGAGTATATCTCCAACTGTCCAGGGTCTCCTCCCCCTGTTCCCTACTAAATAAGTTTTGTACTATGAAGCAATAAAGATTATGAAACAATCAATTGATTTTTTAGGAAATATAAGTATATGGGTAGCTTGGGATAGGTATCTCTTTTAGTGCAGAAAAGTGCATACAAAAGAACGTTATTTTAGGATTCTGGATGAAGTCAGTCAGTATAAGAATCTGGGTTTAATAATCATTAGTAATTTTTGCTTTTCAGAAAATTTGGAAATGGTTATTAATAAGTCTTCAAGCCAAGTTGGAATACGACTGAAAATTGCCTCCAGCAGAACAATGGATAACATGATGAATTTTTATAAGACCTTGATAAGACCTATTTTGGAATTCGGTATTTCATTTTGTACACATACTAGAAGGGATTTGAATAACATGGAAATAATACAGAGACGTTTTACAAAGAAGATTCTTGGGTCAAAAACCTTGATTATTATTAAAGATGCAAAAAGATGACTTTGTACACACTACTATAGATGCAAGATAATTCTTGCTTCCAAAGCTTACAAGAGTAAAGAACTAAGGGTTCTGCTAAATTTGGAAATAAGCTGTAGTTTGATGAATTTGAAATGAAACAGTTTAGATTTTAAGGGAGGTCTTAATAAAATTAAATTAAGACACTCATTTGTTACTCAAGTCTGCTCCTGTGTTATGGAGTAGGCTACATAGGTTTATACAAGATTCAGAGTATTTGGACTTTTGGGTGGGTTCAGAGTTTTTTTTAATCCTTCCTTTTCATGGTCTGTGTTCCTCAAAGATCTTAGGGTCAGAATACAGAACTTATGAACATTCATCAAATAAAAAGTGACTTATTTTATCACTTGTAATGATAGCTTTTTCTACTATCTATATACATCAGGCTCTTAGATGTATTTGTAGTTATTTGTAGTTATTGCCAGACAAGCTTTCCCTTCATCATGCATTGGCTGCAGTGCATGGAGGCACTGACCACTCTGAAACTGTATGGTCCTGTGAGTGCACCAGTCCCTGCAATGCAAATGTCTTTTTTAATCCCCATTTGTTCCTGTATGCACTTTCATACTAGGGTCTTCATCCTCAGAGTTCTCAGTGTCAGGAGAGCATGAGCACAGGGAGAACATGGAATCAATGAAGGAAGTTGTTAAGCACGTCCCCAAAAATTAGAAATGGAAACACAGCTTTGAAATAAGTGCGTGTTTTCTATACTTGAAGACATCCAAAAGTCTTATAAATGTCCAAAGGCAATGGTAAGTAAATGGTATTCATTGTTGTCAAAACTCATCATAACACAATTTTTTTTCTTACTAGAAGCTGTCTGGTTAAATGACTTGTTAAGAGTCACACAATAGGCAAATGAAGGTTGAAAGAATTAAACTCTTGTAATCTTAACTGCAGAATACAGCGCACTTAGCGCTTGGAGTCTTAATCCACACTAGCTGCTATACTTGCATTAGCTTATTTTTTTGTAAATCACTGAATATTACAGTTAGTTAATATCAGTCATTAGAGTTTCATAGTTTTCATTGTTTAGAAGATGCATGTTCATGCAACACTCGTTCTTCTGCTGTTTACTTTTTATATGAATTGCAGTTGAATGACACTTGAAGCTCTGAACTATTAGCAAACTGCTTACTGTAGTCAAAACTACAGGGCTTGAATCCTCCCACGTCCATTTCCTCACTATTTGATTGTGAGCAAGTCATTCAGACAATTCTCTTACATTGCACCTGAAATGGGACAGTTTATCCTGTGTGATTTACTTGGTTGACAAACTGATAAAAAAAAAAGTATTTAAAATCTATCCATTTGGAACATTTGTTTTCCCACCCACTATTTTTGACTTTGTCCAGAATTCTTGAGTAAAGAGAATTATTTTGGGATTCCTTATAAAATATACGGCTTTCTGGCAAATTGTTGTGGATGCAGTTACTAAATAATGGCAGGCATTTGAGTTTCAAAATTGAGTCCTTCAAAAATGTTTGATAAAAACCAGCAAGAACAATAAAAAACACTTGTATGCAGGTCCTTGTGTCCACAGCAAAACTACAGCAAAGTATCCAAAAACAACAGGAGGACACAAGATAGGCTTCAGGTTATAAAGCTTTAATCAGGCACACGCGCTTTCACATCTGCTTCTTCAGGTGCATAAAAACAAACTGAAGCTAGTCATTTATTTTATTTTTTATTTATTTTACATTTGTTAACCGGGCTAGTCTAGCTGGATGCATTTCCATTTTCAGTAGAGGCCCGGGGAGAAAAGCGCCGATAGTAGCACACAGAATATACAAACAATATATACACAGTGTAAAAAAGATAAAAGATATGAACATAATAATAAAGAGAAGTATTACACTAAACAGTGTCAGACAATATAAGACAAGTCAATATACAGTGTAATACATAGGTAAATAACAGTACAACAGGTTGTTTTAGGAATACGATTTACAGTACTGGCTTTACAGGGATATACAGCAGAGTTTAGGAAGAAAAAGTGAGAAAGGGAGATGAGAAGTAATGAATCAAATGATTAATCAGGGTTGCTGCAGGGGCATAACCAATGGATCTTCAGGTGGTTTTTGAGGTTTTGTTTAAAGCGAGGCAGTGCGGGAAGTAAGGTTAGTTCTATAGGTAAAAGGTTTAAATTTTTACCTACAGTGTTAGAGAACAAGGAATCCCCTGCTGTGTTGTTGGACTTTGTTATAGTGGCTAGAAGTTTGCTAAAAGAGTGTAGTGAATTTAGGTTTTTGTAGGGGATGAGGAGGTTATCGAGTATAGGAGTGATGATAGGTTGATAAAATAGCTTGTGGGCAATGGTGAGTTTTGTAAATAACAGATGATTTTGTAGTTCTAGCCAGCCTAGTTGCAGTAGATTCAGACAGTGGTGGTTTCTAAAGGGATTGCCAGTAGCAAATCGGGCAATGCTATTGTAGGAATTAGTTAGTTTGATAAGGTTATTTTTTTTAGGTTAGTGTATATGGGTGAGGCATATAGAAGGGTTGAAATTAAGTGAGAGTGAGCAATTTTGGTTCTGGCTGATGGCGTTAAAAAAGGTTTAATTTTGTATAAGGAGCCAATTTTTTTGTTTACAGATTTTATAGTGTTGTTTATATGGCTATCAAAGTTAAGGTTATTATCAATTGTAATTCCTAACAGTTTAGTGGTAGAGTCTGGGGATATGAGGGTACCGTTGCTGGAAATGATTGAGAAGTCTACAGGGGAGGACTTACTGGTAGGTACAAAGAGTAGGAGTTTAGTGTTTTTTGGCATTTAGAAGGAGGCTATGCTTCAAGTACCAAGTCATACTTTTAAACATTGCTGAATGCATCACATGACAACAATACATCACATGTCTATGCAACTTTCTGTTCCTTATTTTTAGTTCTTTGATCTTTTACCCAAAATGGTTGGGAGGGCATGTTAATGTAGTGGGAATCAATGTATGCATCTCTCAGCACTGAGCTGAAATGCACTGCTATTTCATTGTTTATGTATATCTTCAGTCATTTGATCACAAACAAACATGTGATGTGTAAGAAGTCATATAAGGGGCTGTAACTGACGGTTATATGTGTGTGTGTTTGTGAGTTTGTGTGAGTGTGTGTGTGTGTGTGTGTGTGTGTGTGTGTGTGTGTGTGTGTGTGTGTGTGTGTGTGCGTGTGTGTGTGTGTAAATACTTGGTTCCTGTACTCCAGACTAGTTGTGGTGTAAAGGAAGGAATAAATTGTTTTAAAAAGAAGTATCATCATATGAGCCATTTTTGGGGGGGATATGATCCTTGGTTTACTTGTTTTGTTGACGATTGCCAATGCTTTTATTTTTTAGTTGTAAATAAACTGGACATCATGAAGTCTAGGAGTTTAAATATAGTCTAACCATGAATGTATCATTAATTTAGTTTGTTTGTTGGAGGCACATACATGTGAAATTACTGTGCTTGGGCTGCAACAGTATGTCTGTCATGTATTGCAAATGTGTAAGGCTATAAGCTGTTAATGGGTTTCTTCTTGTAGTACAGGGTTTGATTCCCTCAGTTTTCATTTGTTTTCACATGGCTCAGAACATATCACTTCACTAGATAGTACTCTTGGGCTGCTCCTGAAAAGGGACACTTGTTTCCAGTGTGTTCCACATTTGTCTCCTGAATTCTTGCACCTTTCACATAGCCTCTTACCAGTGCTTTACTATATGGTATTTATCTATAATCCCATCAGGTATCTTGTAGTTTAATGGGTTTCCAGATGCATTTTCAGTACACAGGGATTTCAGGGGACGAGGAGGTTACTGTTGCTCCCGTTAAGTCTGTTTTCAGTGATAAAAGTATTTTATTTTTTCTAGCAAATATAGGAGTAAACAAACATAGCTTTCTAAATAGTAGATTAGAGGTAAAACTTTTATTCAGGTACAAACTAGTGAGCTCTTTCGTGCCTCCTGGCACTTCTTCATGAAGTAGTAGTAGTAGTAGTTTGTTTACTCCCAGTTTGGACTTTCATTATTGCATTTTGCTATTTTTGGCAGAGCTTCATCCACAGCTGCTTTTGGATTTGTGATTTGTACTTTCTCTAGCAAAAAGCTGTGTGTTTTTTTTTTTTTTATTTTGTAAAATTTGAAATAAGTTTTAAATTAAATCCAAATCTATTGTAAGTGCAAAACAGATAGACTTGATGTTCTTGGATTTGTACTATGAATAATTTTCTCTTGTTAATAAGGCACAGATGCCTTTGCACCATTTTCCTACTTTGTTGTATTGTTAGCTAGCAACTTGATTTGTCAAACTGCAGCATATTAACACTTCATCCAAACAATGTTAACTGAGCACAACAAACTTAGTTTTTTCTCTTTGCTGTACATATTGTCAGATATGTAAAATACGTAAATATATTATTAAAGTGTGACTTTTATAGTTTTATGCATAGGGAAATATAGTGAAAGGGTCATTGATACTTAACAATAGATTTTGGGTGAATTTTACCATGTATTCTGTTAATTTTTTTTTTCCGTTGAGGTGGGGCTTCAGCTGTTTGACATACTGTGTCCCTGTTGTGTCCCAGTGAGAAAGGAAATCTGGAGCTCCCACTGATATCACACAACTACATCTGTGTTCTTATATATATATATATATATATATATATATATATATATATATATATATATATATATATATATATATATATATATATATATATATATATATATACATATACATATATATTAATACATTTTTTAGTTGGTGTACAGACAATAGATTATTTAGCTCTTCAGCATAACATATGCATTCTCAGAGCCATAAGTAGAAAGTGTTCACTGACTGGAGGAGTTTCAAGATGCAAGTCTGTAGGCACTGAATAAGTGAGAGAGACATCATAATGATTATACATTATTGAAGGTTTGTTTTCAAGTAAATTAGTTAATAATTAATTAATTCACAACCAACAATGTTCATGTCTAGGCAAATTACTAACAAGTCCTACTTTCCTGGCTTTTCCTGTTTTGTTTAATAAAGAAGAAATGTAGATATTTTAGCAGTAGTAGCGATTGTTTTGTAAAATTAGATGAATGTAAATAAACAATGAGTTTGGTACACAGCTTTTTTTACACTACCTCACGCTCTTTGATTTGTAATAGAAGACATGAATTGGTACCATTATAAGAGATGGATTGAAATAGAAACAGTTTTGACAGAAGCTGATAGAATAATTCATGACAATGAAATAGAACTAAACCTGATCTTGCAGCAAAAGTAATTGTTCATAAATAGCCTGCAAGACAAGGAGAGCAGGGAACAGAGATGCAACTTCTTTCTAAGTGGTTTTCCTGAAAGCAGAGGGTTGAAATCCTATTGCACTTTTAGAAGGATGTCACAGTTATTTCTACTTCATCTGCCTGATTTATTTTCTATTTACTAAAAGAATGGCAGCCTTATGCTATAAACCAACAAAGCCTGGCCAAGAACAATATTATTCACCTTGAAATTAATTTAACTACATATAACATGCTTGTTCTCAAGATTGTTCTGAAATCATCTTGTGATATTGAAAGGTGCAAGGCTGAGAAAGGAAAAGAGGTAATTAAATGTTTTTAAATAGTATAAAATAATTCTGGCCTTTATTAAGAATGACACATTCTGATTGCACATTGGCAATCTAGCTGCATTTTTTTTTCATAAAAATATGCTAGCGATCTTTTCTGCAGTGAATGTTCATTGTCATAATTAAGTAACATCTGAAAACAAGGATATCTACTTTTCACTTATAATAGGGGTGATGGAAGACAAGTGGTTAAACAGTGACTATCCTGTTCAAAATGGGATAGGTGGTGACATTATTAATATGAGCTTGATGAACACATTAGCAATGGTCTATGTCTTGAGTTCTGGCAACTGTAAAATTAAAGTAAAAACAGCACTGCATATGTATACAACTAGCCAAGCTCAGTGTCCTACAAAGATCAATTCATCTGCTATTGTATCGGCATTTAAAGTATTTTTGTCTCATAGCACAGAGTTAAGAAAGAAGAAAGGTATGCTGTGAACTTTTTTTCTTTTGTCTATTGCTCAAAATGAAACTCGAACCAACAAATATAACCAAATTTGAAGAAAAAACACTCAAGTCACAGATAGGTTTTGTAAGCGCTTTCCTTTACTCAACATAGGCAAACTTCATCAGACAATATAATTACAAAAATAACTTCCTTATATAAGGACTCATAATTGACATCACCATAGTAATTAATTAAACAGGCAGAACATTTAAAAAGGCAGTACATAAAATATGTTTGTGTGTAAATGTGAAACACATATAAGCATCTATCAGTACTAAAAGAATAATATTTACAAATACATACTACATTAATAACATATATCACTAAACCCCAAGTATAATTCATAATTATGAATATATATATATATAAAAATAATAAATATAAAAGTATAAAAAGACAACAATAATAAATGAAAATTATTATCTCATAAGTGCCCTCATTTTTAGAATGCTACCGATGGAAATCTAATCATTTAAGCCATGGTAGGCCATGGCATTTAGTTTTAACTGCCACATCAATTCTTTTTCATCTAATTTAAGTGAAAAAGGTCCACCTCTAGCATTGTCATGTACTTTATCAATGACAGTAAATTCAAATTTATGGTTAGAGTTAAAATTAATATGTTTGGCCAAAGCATTATTTAAATTAGACTTCTCAATAGCATATAGGTGTTCATAAATTCTATTCTTAAGGGGTCTCTCAGTTTTACCTACATAAAAGGCATTACATAAGATGCAATTACTGAGGTAAACGACCCCTTTAGAAATACAGTTGAATTTACCCATTATATTATATTTTTTATCCAGGATGCAAAAAGATTTTCTTACACTGATATATTTGCACCACTTACAACATTCACACTTATACATGCCATCATAAGGTGAATAAAAATTCAAAGTCTGATTTTCTAAGAGACATTTGATATTCGTACCTCTCCTAAAGGTTACCTTAGGGCAATCGCCAATACAATTCTGGATAGCATGATCTTCAGTTAGGAAACACCAATTCTTATAAAGAATGGACCTAACTAAAAAGAATTCAACGAATATGTTGTGGTAAAGCTCAATTTCTCCTTATCCAGTTCTGGAACTTTAATATTATTATCATTAGAGGTAATATCCAACAAATTTTGGTCAGGTGATAAGTGCATCCTAAAATCTGTATGAGAGTTGTCTAATTCGGCATCCAAAATTAATGGCTCATCCAATCCCATTTTATTCAGTAGTGAAATGAACCAACCATTCAATCTTTTCCGATAGACCTCCTCTATCAACTCATCTAACCAAATACCAGGGTAACCACGTTTCAAGAACATTCCTTTCAGATTATCACACTCATCTAAAAAATCAGATTCCAAGGTAACCATTCTAGCCGCCCGCACTAGTTGCCCCTTAATTACAGCTCTCTTCTGAAATTTAGGGTGGCAACTAGTAAAATGTAAAAAGGCGTTAGAATATGTAGGTTTCCTGTATATTCTTGAAAGAAATCTACGGTTAGGAACATCCTTAATCAAATCAACATCCAAATAGGAAATTATTTCGGTATGAAATTCCCAGGTAAATTTCAAAAATTCAGTAAATTTCAAAATCTCCTGCACAAACAAATCAACTGAAAGTTCGTTTCCTTTCCAGAGAATAAAAATATCATCCAAAAAACAGGTGTACCACACTGCTTTTTGTTGGAATTCAACATTTTTTTGAAAATAAATTGTTTTTCCCCAAAAGCCATCACTATATTAGCAAAAGTACCCCCACAGGGAGGACCCATGGCTACACCTGTTTTTTGGAGATAAAATTCTTGGTCAAACATAAAATAATTATTCTTAAGGACCAAGTCTAATAAGTACAAGATCAAATCAATGGTAGTACCTTCAACACGTTTCCCTAAAAGAAATTCCCTTACCCAATCACACCCGATGTCATGGGGTATAACAGTGTACAAATCACATACATCTATGGTGAAGAAATTGTATTCTTCAGAGAAATCAATTTTATTTAAACTCTCTAGAAAGGCCCAAGAATCCCTACATATTTGAGTTTCATCACTAATGGCCATTTTCAGTTTACTGTCCACAAATTTGACACAACCATATGTAATGGACCATCTTCCATCAACTATGGGGTGAAAAGTGGGGTCACCAAGATCTTTATGTATTTTAGGCAGTCTAAAGATCACAGGAATCATTGGATAGTTTATACAAAGATAATTAAATGCATCAACGTCAATACTGCCATCAATAAATAGATCATTGATGAACCCTTTAAAACGTTGATATGCCCCATTAATTTCATTCTTAGAAACTTTCATGTAAGCTTCACTCAAAAGGAGGATCTTCATTTTCTCTATATATATTTCATTATCCAAAAAAAACAATCCCCCACCTTTATCCGGCTTAATAATCTGGATATTTGCAAAACTCAGGGATTTAAGCGCATCATTTTCTTCTTTGGATAGATTAAATTCCTGAGTTTTGTAAAGGGTTTTGTTGTTAAAAGAAGTTCTAATATCATTAGAACACACTTTTTCAAATAATGAAATGGCTGGATGTAATAAGGGATTAAACACACTGGCAGTCCTAAATTCATTCACAATACTGGATTTGTTCCCAAACATAACATGTAAGTTCAACTTTCTAGTATACAATTTTAGATCAACCAACGTCCTGGCCAGATCCCCCCTGAAAGAAGGAACAAAGGTGCAACCTTTTGCTAACACTTCAATCTGTAATAAAGAAGGCACAAAAGTAGAATAATTATAGATTTTAAAGTCATTAGTACTGTTGGTCAAAATGACAGGTATATCACCATAAGAAATAGGTGAAATTATGTCCAAATCAGCTCCTATCTACTCCGTTTGTTCGGTGGATTTTTCTTCCACCGTCATTGTTGCGGTTTGTAACTCGTTTGACCTCCTTTGGCCCCATTTTTGCCTCTTGGAAAAACCTGGGGGGATCTAGTATTAGTGCCAGCAACATTGGCACTATTAGTGTTGGATCTATTATTGAGACGTTCACTTCTTCTAATAGTAGGATTCTCTGTCGGGGAATCATCATTAATACCAACATCATCTCCTTCAATATTATCACAACTAAGCTGTAAGTCATTAGATAGGCCTCCATCATTTTCATCAAGTGCATTATTTAACTCATTTGACCGTGGTACAGGATAGGCAATGCCTTTGGTATATGCAACGTTGTCCCGGTTAAGCTTCTTAATCTTGTTGTCCCTTATTTTACTTAAGGCATTATCAATACTCAAGAAAATCTGCATAAAGTCAAATCTATACCTATCAAATTCTTTGTCCATCCGTATAACATTATCAAGTGTGGATAGCTCATTTTTAAGCACCTCCATCTGTACTGTATAATCTTTAATTAAAAGATTAAGATATTCACACCTATGCTTATCGAACAATTTAACCAACTCTAAATGCAAAAGAGATTTAATGATTAAGCCAGTCGGATAACGCCAGACTCTCAGTCCTTTCGGAACTTGCTGGCGATTAACACATTCCGTGAGGTACTGTATCTCAATTTGTAATTTCTTAAAGCGGAAAAGCTTGGTATCAAACATTTTCAAGTTGTTAACAATATTGATACCATTTAAATACGCTTGTGTGTTAGTTGCTAAATCATCAGAAAACAATGCAGGGTCTTTAAACCAATCACTAAGATTAGGCAGAGTAGTATTCAAGTTACTTACAGTCCCATTAAGAGGTAAATCATTCTGTCCATTCCTAGAACCACCATTTAGGTTTGGTGATGTACGAAAACCTGAGAGCAGAATATTGTAGGCGGAACTTGAAGCGGAACCCAATGCCAAAGGGCTCCGACTGTCCTGTGTAACGGGAACACCACCAAATGATGTTCCGCCCAAACTCAATACTCCAATAGACCCTCCGGTTGAAAGATTCTTGTTGTTATGTGAACATGTCAGGGTTCTCGCAACCTGGCTAGATAAAATATCCACACGTTGTGTCAATAATTCCACAAGAGCTGTCAATTTAACCAGTGCATTAACACCTGGTGTTGACGCCAAATCTTTGTTTGGAAAAAGACTCTGTGACTGTTGAGAGTTGGATTCTTCCATTTAACACAAACTCAAAACGAAACTCGAACCAACAAATATAACCAAATTTGAAGAAAAAACACCCAAGTCACAGAAAGGTTTTGTAAGCACTTTCATTTACTCAACATAGGCAAACTTCATCAGACAATATAATTACAAAAATAACTTCCTTATATAAGGACTCATAATTGACATCACCATAGTAATTAATTAAACAGACAGAACATTTGAAAAGGCAGTACATAAAATATGTTTGTGTGTAAATGTGAAACACATATAAACATCTATCAGTACTAAAAGAATAACATTTACAAATACATACTACATTAATAACATATATCACTAAACCCCAAGTATAATTCATAATTATGAATATATATATATAAAAATAATAAATATATAAGTATAAAAAGACAACAATAATAAATGAAAATTATTATCTCATAAGTGCCCTCATTATTAGAAGCAGTGTGGTACACCCATTTTTTGGATGATATTTTTATTCTTTGGAAAGGAGACGAACTTTCAGTTGATTTGTTTATGTAGGAGATTTTGAAATTTACTGAATTTTTGAAATTTACCTGGGAATTTCATACTGAAAGAATTTCCTATTTGGATGTTGATTTGATTAAGGATGTTCCTAACCGTAGATTTCTTTTAAGAATATACAGGAAACCAACATATTCTAATGCCTTTTTACATTTTACTAGTTGCCACTCTAAATTTCAGAAGACAGCTGTAGTTAAGGGGCAACTAGTGCGGGCAGCTAGAATGGTTACCTTGGAATCTGATTTTTTAGATGAGTGTGATAATCTGAAAGGAATGTTCTTGAAACGTGGTTACCCTGGTATTTGGTTAGATGAGTTGATAGAGGAGGTCTATCGGAAAAGATTGAATGGTTGGTTCATTCCACTACTGAATAAAATGGGATTGGATGAACCATTAATTTTGGATGCCGAATTAGACAACTCTCATACAGATTTTAGGATGCACTTATCACCTGACCAGAATTTGTTGGATATTACCTCTAATAATAATAATATTAAAGTTCCAGAACTGGATAAGGAGAAATTGAGCTTTACCACAACATATTCGTTGAATTCTTTTTAGTTAGGTCCATTCTTTATAAGAATTGGTGTTTCCTAACTGAAGATCATGCTATCCAGAATTGTATTAGCGATTGCCTTAAGGTAACCTTTAGGAGAGGTATGAATATCAAATGACTCTTAGAAAATCAGACTTTGAATTTTTATTCACCTTATGATGGCATGTATAAGTGTGAATGTTGTAAGTGGTGCAAATATATCAGTGTAAGAAAATCTTTTTGCATCCTGGATAAAAAATATAATATAATGGGTAAATTCAACTGTAATTCTAAAGGGGTCGTTTACCTCAGTACTTGCATCTTATGTAATGCCTTTTATGTAGGTAAAACTGAGAGACCCCTTAAGAATAGAATTTACGAACACCTATATGCTATTAAGAAGTCTAATTTAAATAATGCTTTGGCCAAACATATTAATTTTAACCCTAACCATAAATTTGAATTTACTGTCATTGATAAAGTACATGAAAATGCTAGAGGTGGACCTTTTTCACTTAAATTAGATGAAAAAGAATTGATGTGGCAGTTAAAACTAAATGCCATGGCCTACCCTGGCTTAAATGATTAGATTTCCATCGGTAGCATTCTAAAAATGAGGGCACTTATGAGATGATCATTTTCATTTATTATTGTTGTCTTTTTATACTTATATATTTATTATTTTTTATATATATATTCATAATTATGAATTATACTTGGGGTTTAGTGATATATGTTATTAATGTATGTATTTGTAAATATTATTCTTTTAGTACTGATAGATGTTTATATGTGTTTCACAATTACACACAAACATATTTTATGTACTGCCTTTTTAAATGTTCTGTCTGTTTAATTAATTACTATGGTGATGCCAATTATGAGTCCTTATATAAGGAAGTTATTTTTGTAATTATATTGTCTGATGAAGTTTGCCTATGTTGAGTAAACGAAAGCGCTTACAAAACCTATCTGTAACTTGGGTGTTCTTTTTGTTTATTGCTGCAAACAGGGACATACAAATGTATGACTCTGTCTGTGTGTGTGTGTGTGTGTGTGTGTGTGTGTGTGTGTGTGTGTGTGTGTGCGCGCGCGTGTGCGTGTGTGATAAGATTGAAAAAAAAAACAGCCAAGGCATGTAAGTGAAAGATTATATCTAACAAGATTGTATCCTATGTACCCATCCTTCCCTCTGGTCTAGAGGTAAAATAAGTTCTGTACTGAAAATACTGTTGCCAGAATAATTATCAAGAAATGCATTGCTATATTTCAGAAAAATCTTGGACAGTACTGGCCATCAGTAGGCTAAACATAAAACAATTTATAGAAGAAAAAATCCCGAATAACTTGGAAAATGTACCATGAGAAGTACACAGTTGAAAGCATGTTTTGTTTGGTGATACATTTTTCTGTCAATGTACTGAATCTTTATTCCTAAAAGTGTTCTAAAAATAAGGCTTCATTGGGTTGAAAGGAGAATGCGCACCAAACATCTCTCAGCTGTGTACCACCAAATGATATGTTTTCCGAGTAGCATTGTACAGCTTGCTGCAAGGACCATTTCAAAGGAAAAACAGATTTTTTTATTTTGTTTAACATTTGTTAACCAGGAAAGTCCAACTTGGAATGAAGCCAATTTTCAGCAGAGGCCCAGGGAGAAACACTCCAGATGCATGTCTTTGAATGTGGAGGGAAAGTGGAGCACCCAGAGGAAACCAACACGAATGCAGGGAGGACATGCAGACTCCGCACAGAAGGCAGTCCAGCTGAGAATCAAACCGGAGAACCTCTTGCTGTGAGGCGACAATGCTACCACTGCACCTTGCACCATCCAATATTACCTCACTATCTGAACAGCTACTAACACACTGACTGCGAAGAAGATTGAAGACTCAAATACTGGGTTGAGGCTAGTACAAGTTTAGTACTAGACTACTAATTTAAACTTTTTTTCTATATTTTTCTTTAACTGACACATGACCTGTTTGTCTTAGTCTGCTCAATGCATCCCTTCCCTAGCACTATAGGAGAAGCAATCAGAAGAGATATTCAGGATCTTAGGATCAGGTCACAAGACTAGCCCTTCCAATTGTATCTTCATTGTGACTGTTAAACATGTAAAAAGGGAGAAAAAAAATGTAAGCGCTGTTTGAATTTTTCTCTGAGGACACATTGTATATAGGCTTTGAAGGTGAGGGGGCCTGTGCTAAGGCTTAAATCTGCCACTGGGCAGGCACATGCAACAGGTTTGCAGACAGTGCTCTATCTAGATCTGGGATATTCAACAGGAGGCCTGTGGACTGCAATCTGTCCTGATGAAGCATTATATGACCCAAACCTCTAAACATTAAACATTTTTATTCAACTTTCTAAGTGAAGTATCTGTGTCTTGTCACTTTAAAAGCGACTTCTCAGTTAACCGCACATCACTATGTGATGCACGTTGAAGAAACAAACAGCAGAACAAACTACTGAAGGGATTCCTGGGGAAAATAATTAATTCTGGTGAAATTTGAGTACTTGCACATACATGGACAAACTACTGAAGGGGTCACAGGGGAAAATAATTAGTTTGGTGTCATTTGAGCGCTTGCCCATGCAAGGTCAAACTACTGAAGGGTTCATTCAGAGAAATGATTCATTTTAGTGTCAGTGAAGTCTTTGTGCATACATGAACAAACTATTGAAGGGATCATTGGAGGAAATTATTCACTTTGGAGTTAGTGAAGTGCATGAGCATATATAGCCAACCTACTGCAGGGATCACTGGGGAAAATAATTCATTTTGGTGTCATTGAAATGCTTCTGCATACAAGGACAAACTACTGAAGTGGTTGCTTGAGGAAATTATTCATTTTGGTGTCTGATAAGTGCTTGTGTATGCAAGGTCAAGCTGCTAAAGTTATCACTGGGGAAATTGTTAAGTTTGGTGTTAGAGAAATGCTTGTACATATATGGTGAAAGTTCTAAAGGGATCTTTGGAGGAAATGATTAATTTTGATGTCAGTGAAGTGCTTGTGCAAATATAGACAAACTACTGAAGTGCTTTTTGGGGGAAATGATTAATTTTAGTGTCATTTGAGTGTCATTTGAGTGTTTGTGCATACATTGTCAAACTTCGGAAGGGATTGTTGGAGAAATAATTTATTTTGGTGTCAGTTGTATGCTTGTGCGTACATGGACAAACTCCTGAAAAGATCATTGTGAAAATATTAAATTTTTTGTTAGTGTAGTGCTCGCGCATACGTGGTCAAACTACTGAAGGGATTGTTGGCAGAAATAATTAATTTTGGTCTCAGGGAAGTGCTTCTTCATACATGGACAAACTGCTGAAGGGATTGCAGAGGAAATGATTAATTCTGGTGTCAGTGAAATGGTTGTGCATTAACAGACAAACTACTGAAAGGATTCTTGAGAGAAATGATTCTTATTGGTGTAATTTGAATGTTTGCACATACATAGACAAACCACTGAAGGGATTTGTGAGGAAGATGATTCATGTTGGTGTAATTTGAGTGCTTGTGCATACATGTGCAAACTATTGAGGGGATCATTGGGGAAAGTATTCATTTTAGTGTCAGTTGAGTGCTTGTGCATACATGGACAAACTATTGAAGGGATTGGTGGGAGAATGTTTAATTTTGGTGTCATTGAAGTAGCTGTGCATACATAAAGAAATTACTGAAGGGATCATTGGAGAAAATGATTCATTTTGATGTAATTGGAGTACTTCCATGCATGGACAATCTGCAGATGGTGTTGCTAGGAATATTAATCATTTGGTGTCACTGAAGTGCTTGTGTATACATGGACAAACTACTGAAGTTATAATTGGAGGAAATTATTCATTCTGGTGTCATAGAAATGCTCATGCATACATGGTCAAACTACTGAGAGGATCACTGGCGAATATTTATTTTGGTATCAGTTGAGTGCTTGTGCATACATAGACAAAGTACTGAAATTATTATTGGGAGAAATTCATTTTGGTGTCATTTGAGTACCTGTACATATATGGACAAAATAATGAAAGGACCACAGAGGAAATGTTTATTGTTGGTGTTAGGTTGTTGTGCATCCATGAATGAGTTACTGAAGGGATCATTGGGGACATGATTCATATTGGTGTAATTTGCATGCTTGTGCAAGTATGGACAGTCTACTTTAGGGATTGTTGAGGGAAATAATTACTTTTGGTGTCTGAGAAGTGGTTGTGTATACAATGACATAATATTGAAGTCACCATTGGGGAAATTATTCATATTTTGTTATTTGAGTGCATGTACATACATGGACAAACTGCTGAAGGGATTGCTGGGGATTTTTTTCATTTTATATCGTGAAGTAATTGTGAATACATGGACAGATTACTGAAGAGATTATTGGAGGAAATGATTAATTTATTTGAGTATTTGTGCATACATTAAAAAAAACTACTGAAGGAATTATTAGAGAAAATTAATTTTATGTCAGTGAAGTGTTTGAGCATATATGCTAAAACTTCTGAAGGGATTGCTGGGTACAATATTTCATTTTGGTGTCATTTGAGTGCTTGTGTATACATGAACAAAGTACTAAAGGGATTGCCATGGGGCAACAGAAATGAATCAATTGGGTGTCAACTGAATGCTTCTGCATACATAAACAAACTACTGGAGGGGATGTTGGAATGAATAATTCATTTCAATGTCATTTATTTATTTTATTTTATTTATTTATTGTCATTTGAGTACTTGTGCATACATAGACAAACTATGGAAGGTATCTGGGGAAAGTAATTCATTTTGGTGTCATTGAATTGCTTGTTCATACAGGGTCAAACTACTGAAAGGATCATTGGGGAAATATTCATTGTGGTGTCATTTGAGTGCTTGTCCATATATGGGCAAACTACTGACATTATCATTGGGAGAAATGGTTCATTTTGGTGTCAGAAAAGTGTGTTTACATTCAAGGTCAAACTACTGTAAGGATAGCTAAAGAAAATAATTCATGGTGGTATCTTTGGAGTGATTGGATATACATGGTCAAAGTACAGAAAGGATCTTTGGGGGATAACAAGATGGCTGCCATCCTGTAAGCAGTGTAACTACATAGCTCTGCTACTTTCAAAAATAAAACAACCAAATTCAAAGGAAGAGAGGATAATTTAACATACAATAACCTTACGGAAGTGACTAGAATCTTACCTGATACAATTATCAGCATCTGGTAAGGTCTGCTGAGGAGCTATTTTAAAGGATTGTGTCGGATCTGTTTCTTCCTTTTGGTGCATGCCTCATTGTTGCCTGCTGTGCATGTGGTCTGGATCTCAAAGGCCCTCTCTTTACTGAAAATAAAAGAGACAAAAAAGGAAACCCAGATATGTCTCAGGAACTTGACACCATGGAAACTCAAATTACTAAAGCGAAATTCTCTGCTATACCATCTCCAGAGAAAGATGTAACTCCTAAAAGAACTAGAACTACCAAACAACAAGATAATTCAAAACCATCATCAAAAGTGAAAAATGACTCTACTAACATGGAGGAATTAAAGATTGCTCTGCAACCCATCCAAACAGCAATTCAAAGCTTATCACACCAGCTTAAAATGTTTAGTGAATCCATCGACAGAATTCTAACAAGAATTGATAAAACAGAAGCAAAGGTGCTGGACAATGAGGTAAAAATTGAACAACTACAGAAAGAACAAAAAAATAATGCCACGAGCATTATGGATATTCAGCAGAAATTATTAGACCTTGCAGCCAGATCCAGGCATAATAACCTCATTTTAAGAGGCATTCTGGAGCATATTGATCAACTTGTTTTACTGGAGAACATATCTGCAATTTTTACTTTATTCCTGGACAATACACCTCTCTCAGATAAAATAATAATTGAACGTGCACATAGAGCTCTAACACCACCATATGACAAATCTAAGCCAAGACCTGTTTATGTTAAGATTCTCAATTACCAACATGTAAGCAAATTACTAATAGCAGCCAGGAATAAAAAATATATAGAATGGAATGGCTCCAAAATATTTCTCTCATCTGATCTTCCTGCTCCGATTAAACTAGAGAGACAAAAACTAGCTCCCTTTTGCGCCTACTTAATTAATAAACAAATCAGATTTCAAATGAGGTTTCCCAACACTCTTACTTTCTCTCACCAAGGATCAAAATTTTTGGCTCAAAACTACAAGGAAGCATCTGCTATTTTCACGAGAGTATTTAATGAAGGTCCGGAACAAACAACACAAAATCAGTAACTCATATTCTGCAGATGGTGTTGCCAGTTCGCCAAATAGTATAAGTCTATTCTGAATAGTTTAAAAACTCACCTTGATAATATGCTTCTATGAAGTCACCACAGTGTCCTGAGAGGATGATCTATGGCCCAGCTCCCTCGTGGCATCCTTGGGAACACTATTGAACTCCTAGCCGGCCGTTATGTTGCTTACTACCCGAAGGAACTTTGACCCTCTCATTTCTCATGAACCGAGGAGTCTCTTAAAGTGGTAAGGCTCCACAGATCCAGATCGGTGTGGTAATGGCTTCCTAATGTTTATCTACTATTTACCAAGTAGATGAAGAAGTAAGATCCTCTCCAAAGCAATCACAAGTGTCTGCCATCACAATCCAATTGGAACTAGTTAATTAAAGCTTCTGGTCTCCCTACGACTGAGTTTTCAGATGTTCTTTATCTGCAGGTATTGTTATTTTCTTCCACTTCTCTCTTACACAGCTGTTACTAGACTCGGAAATAGGGAGAGTCCGGTTCCCTTAATAACAGCAATGTGAGCGATCGGCTCAGCATTCCGCGATATATCATTTAATACAGTTCTGCTCCACCTATGAAGGACCCCTTTTTTTTTGGATACAGAGTACACTACGATTTATATACTTACTGGTCCCTGGATTATTTTTTTTCATACCTTGTAATTGCTGAGTTAGTTAAAGTCAGCTGAATATACAAATATTCTCAATGATGTGAATTTTTGCTTGTAGGGAAAAGCTGTTAGAGTTATGTCTTATTACTGAAACTAATGCTCTTTATTGTATGGTAAGAGAGTGAGGCTGTATGATCAGATACGCTGCTTCACATATTAGCTTAAGCAAGAGAGCATTACTTAATAAATGGAGCTAAGCAAGCTAGCGGGTTCAACAATGATAATGCATCCTTTGGTGCTGGATGAATTTCAAACCTCAGTACATGATTTAAAAGTCACACTCTATTTCCTGTTCTGGGCTTGGGTCGTATAAATTAGCACATGCTGACCATTGGGATCCAAGACCAATTTTTAGCTGGTCCTATAAGAATATATTGATACCTTTCTGGGGTTTACCAATCTATACTCAGCTAACATGGGTTATTTATCTATCAGATCTCGTGCAGGATGTGAAAGTTTACCTAGAGCAGTTCTTCACATTCTATTGTACGTAATGCTTAACTTGTGTGAATGTTTTCAGTGAAAGTACAGCTTTTCTGAGTATAATTCAACATGTGGTTTTTGGTATCACTGACACTCTTCCTGTGGCAGTTTGCACTACATATGCAAGTGAACCAGCCATTAACTATCCCGGACTTCCCCAGCGAGGGTAGACACGATGGAACACCTGTCTGCTCAAGGTTGGTTGTGGAGTTTTTACGGTGTCGAGCTATCAGCCTGGCGCTTGGCCTCTCACGGCAGACCCCTATATGTATACACCTACACCTAGAGTCAATTTGAGTCTTTAGTCCAACTACAGTCTACAGTCTCACATTGGAACGAAACACACATGAGCACTGTGTGGTCGTGTGGGTTTTACTTGGACTGAGGACTGGGGTGTCACTTAGTGAGGGTCAACGTTAATGTCTGCATAACACTATGGTCGCTTCCTGTGAGATAGCCCCCAATTTAGGCCTCCAGACATGTGCTTTAAATTGGGAGATTCACACATACTGAATGTATTTTAACAATCCTGTTGCTGTTTATATATGCATGTCATACATCATGAAATGTACATTCATTTTTAGTACATTATACCAAGCTCTGTAGTCTATGTATTGTCACACTTATATGCATATATCTAGTCTATATTGCAGTGGATAATGAACAAAGGTCATTTCACAGAAATTATTCCTGGGAATTAATGTCAATCCATATGAAGCACCCAGCCTAGGCAGAACGCTCAACTGGATGTGTGTGCTTTGCCACTGCTCCTAGGCATTTTAGAGAGTAAGTTATTTCTAAGGGTATCTAACACATAGTTTGCTCTATGAGCATTAAAGGGCTGGTTAGGTAAAGTGTGGTTGGCCTTGTAATATCAGGTGATAAGCAATATGTCATGTATATAGTGTGCAGTAAAAGGTTACTATATGTATACACACGGTTGGTGATTATCTTAGCTTTAAGAAATTAAACTCATAGGGGTGGGTTAGCTTAGTGAAGATTCACAGAATACTAATACTCTTCAAGCAGAGGAAAAATAAAGAGGAAAGTAGTGTGTTGAGGAAGACTAAGAAACGCTCTCTCCGAGCAACTGTATTACTTATTAACAAATATCGGTGAAATATTAACAGAGCACTGTTGTAAATTTACTTTGCGATGACAACCTCACCGGTATACCCACTACGGTAGCAGGAAATACCTCTAATGTTTGTAACATACCTTTTAGGGCCAGGATTATAGCTCCTAACATGATATTAATGGTATTCTTCAAAGGTTTTAAATATATCAAGGGGTGAAGGACTTCTCCCCATTTAATAGGCGCTTCCTATCTATTATATTATATTTTATTTTTAATCTTACAACAGACTTTTAAAAAACTAGGTTAAAACTACCGCTGACCAACTTTATATTTTATTATTCACTATAGCAGAGTTATGGATGTTCGTAGGAACTGCTTGGGATAGTTATGCATTTTTGTTTCTGGAGTTTTAGGATTTGTGTTCTGGGAATAAACTGTCTCCCTCTTGGGGAGGGATCAAGGACTGGCTATTATCTGAGTTTATCCCTTATTTTTCCGGATCCTTCTGAGCTTGGGGGGAGGTGGTTAGGCACGGAGATCAAGCAGGAAGGAATTTTTGTACTTGCCCATATGGTCATGCTTCAACTTTGTGGGAAAGAACAGCTAAATATAAATTCTCCACTCCTTTTACTGCTTTTAATTTACTTAAGATATTTAACATATGTGGGACATAGAATCGTGGAACATTAAAGGGTTACAAGCACCCAATAAAAAAAAACTTTTTATGCATCTGACTCTTAAATCTACATCTAAAATTGTTTTTATTCAGGAGATGCATTTTTTGAATTACCAATGGGAACAAGATAAAATGAGACCTTGGATTAAGAAGATCATAGCCTCGGGAGTCACATCCAATAGTGCAGGGGTGGCCATTATAATTAAAAATAATTTTTTGTATGATATTGTGAAAATGGACTCAGATAATGAAGGTAGATGGTGTTACTTTATTACAACCTGCCCTTACTTAGACAAACCTATTCTTATCATTAATATTTATGCCCCATGCTCAGTTCAACAGAAATTCTGTATGAAGATATACAACCTTCTGGCTTATTTTCCTAACCACTATTATATTATAGGGGGAGATTGGAATTCCATGCAGGACCCCAAAAAGGATAGAATGAATACTAAGGCCAAATTTAATATCTCTGCTACTAGGTCCCTAACAGAATTGAAGGAGGATTTCAACCTATTTGATCCTTTTATATATATATATATATATATATAGATGCTCCCCATAAAAATAATAAATTCACCTTTTTCTCTAATTGCGCTAAAAGTTGGTCTAGAATAGACTTCTTTCTCATTTCCTCAGTCTTTCATAGCCTAGACATTTCCTATGTCCAATTCCCTAGAATGCTCTCAGACTATTCTAGGATTTCCCTCTCTATCCACCGGTTTAACAAATGTCCCATAAAAAACACAGCTATTTGGTGATGTGTAAACCCCAATCTTCTTGTGAAGGAGGAGATTACTTCTCAAGTTGAAGTTTACCTTCACCAATTTCTATCCAGTGGATCCTTTCAGTCTCCCTTAGACTGTGAGTGGGCCGCAATTAAGGCAATGATCAGAGGTTTCCTTATTAACAAAGCCTCCTACTATAAAAAGCTTCTTAACAAAAAAAAGAATCTGATTTGACCTCTCAACTTCATAAGATAGAAACTGAAATTCAAGAAAAACATGCACCACATTTGGAAGAACAAAGGATGCAGTTACAAAAAGAACTACTATCTATACAGGCAGACAGCCTTAACTTCCATGGGATTAAATCATTGGCCATCTATGCAGATATAGTCCAATTTCCCTCTAAATTCTTGGCTAGGGCTGTCAACGTGAACAAAACCTCCCCGTTTATACCAGAGGTTTATTACCAAGGTAAACAATATCAGAAGACTAATGAGATCATTAAAGTATTTGAATATTTATACACTCAAATCTATGGACCTACCGAAAACGTCCTTAATAAAGTAGAGCTGCAATCTTTCCTTGGCAATCTAACCTTTCCTAAACTAACCGAGAAGCAAAATAAATTTCTAGACAGAGAAATCACAATACAAGAAATCATCGTAGCCATTAATAGCCTTAAACCTAACAAATCACCTGGCCCTATGGGATTACGGCTGAATTTTATAAGGCATTTATTACAAAAATCCCCACGGTTTTGCTCTTGCTGTTCAACTATATCACTTCTTTTGGATTTAAAGATATTCATTTAAATGCTTCTAGAACTATCTTTATTCCAAAACATAATGCTGACCCCAAAAACCCTGGGAACTACAGACCCATATCTATAGTTAATTTAGATATGAAGATTCTGGCCATGGTTTTAGCCAATAGACTGAAAGCTGTTATACCGACTATTGTGTCTCCCGAACAATCTGGTTTTATACCAAGTAGACAAACTAATGATTACACTCTATCATTGGAAGCTATGATACATCTCTCTTCTTTAAGCAAATTCCCCATTTATGCTTTAGCGGTGGATGCTTCCAAGGCTTTTGATCGCATTAGCATAGAATTCTTATTTGATTCTCTACCTTTCTTTAACATTCCAAACTCATTTATCAGTAAAATTAAAACCCTATACTCCACAGCGTATACTATCTTGCAAGTCAATAAACAGGCATCTAACAGAATTAAAATTGTTAACGGGGTCAGGCAGGGCTGCCCTATTTCCCCTCTGCTGTTCAATCTTTACATGGAACCACTTTTCATACTAATCAAACAAGGTACATTTCATCATCCACCTGGTATTTTTAACTCGAATATCTTTCTATCGTCATACGCTGATGACTTAAACATCTATTTTACACTTCCCTGCTCTGAACCGATCAAAATTATATCTTCTATTAACTCTTTTTCCAACCTCGCAAACTACAAACTTAACAGAGAGAAGTCACTAATTTTCCCAATAAATATTCACTCTATGTTGCCTAATATACTTGCTAATATGGGTATTAAATCCAAGCAACAACTGCTATATTTAGGTATATCCTTCTCTCAAGGAAACTCCAATCATTACCAGGACAATATAATGAAATGCTGGTCAAGTGTCCAAAATTATCTTAACAGATGGGCTAAACTTAAGCTCCCTTTCCTGGCCAGAACTGCAGTCATTAAAATGAACATTCTTCCTAGATTCCTGTACCTATTTAACGCAACTACCAACATTCTGCATAACAATTTTTTAAAAAAATATTATATCTCTGCTTTCAAAATTCATATGGGTGGCCAAATCTGTTAGGATTAGTTATGCAAAACTTACCCATCCTAAGGAACAAGGAGGCCTTGGCCTACCTGACTTTAAAACCTATTATGAGATTATTAATGGAAGCAGAATTTTAAATATCGCTTCATACCATAAAGACCACTCCCCTTGGGCACCGGCTTGGGTTGTCCTGCATAACAATTATGTTAAAGCATTAAACTTTAACCCCGCAGCACTCCCATTCTTAAATAAAGTAAACATAGGCAATCTTAAGCGAACCAAAGGGATCTTATTTAGCATAAAGTCTCTTCAGAACCTATTTAACTCCTTGAATTTGATACACTCGTTCAATACTCTACAACCACTTCACCTTAACCCTAACCTAAGATTGAATGGACACATGTTAAATCTGGAACAATATCCCCTTCTCTTGAATATTACTATTTCTGATCTCTTCCTTTTTAGACATCAGTCACTTTCTAGCCTAAGAACTAATCTGAATTTTCCTAAAAGATATACAATCATATTACGACAAATTAGAGAACTTATATGTTTATATCTGGAACACCCCTTGGTCTCCGATAAGGATATATCAACTTGTAAAACATTGAGGAACTTGCTTCTCCTGAAAAAAAAATTATCTCAAATACCTACAAGGTTATTATGTCACTTAAATCACAGAACAAGCTCATTTCTTCGAAGTATTGGCCAAAAATTAACCCTTCTATTAACCATAATCAAATCTCTAAGGCTATAAGATTAAGTTCCAAATATATACCCTTAAAAAAGCTGAAATGTACTCAGCTTATGATAATGAATAATGTGTACTTTACTCCTGATGTACTTAATAAAATCTTTCCCAATCACTCTCCTAAATGTCAGTTCTGCTCTAATCAAACTGATGACATTCTACATATATTCTAGAGTTGCAAATGTACCTACAAGTTATGGTGTGCTTTGAAAGTGTTACTTGAGAAAATTGGTTATGAAAAATCTACCCTTTCGTGGGAATTTACCATTCTTCATATTCCACTCCCTGGTCTATCTGAGCGAAATTATAAAGTTCTGGTCCCTATTTTTATGTTAATTAAATACTATATTTCCTTGAACTGGAAGAACAGGCATTCTCTTTCTTGGGGAGGCTTTAAATCCCTAGCCATTATACACCTCAAAGCTCATAAATACTTGTTCCACAATATTAATCACAAACCTATAATCAAAGAAGTATGGAGAATTTTATTCGATCATATTTTAAAATGACTGCATTTTTTTTATGTTGATACCATTAGCCTCTACCATACTGTTCATGTTATATCTATTTGTTGGGCAATGTATAACTGTATATAGTTAGTATAGTTATTATCCGTCAATATATGGTATATATATATATATATAGTGTTGTCATTATGTTTATGTTGTATATATAATCTGTTTGTATAAAGAAACTTTCAATAAAGAGATTTTTTGTTTTTAAGAAAGGATCTTTGGGGGAAACTATTAAATTTGGTGTAATTTGAGTGCTTGTGCATACATGGGCAAACTCCTAATGGCATTGTTTGCGGAACTAATTCATTTTGGTGTTACTGAAGTGCTTGTACATGCATGGATAAACTACTGAAGGGATCATTGGGAAAATTATTAATTTTACTGTGATTTGAGTGCTTTTCCATATATCAACAAACTACTGAAGGGATCATTGAGGAAGTGATTCATTTTGGTGCCATTTTAGTGCTTGTGCCTATTTGGACACAATACTGATGACATCCTTGGAGGAAATGATTCATTTTGCTGTCATTGTAGTGCTTATGCATATTTGTGCAAACTTTTGAAGGGATCACTGAGGAAAATAATTCATTGTATGTCAGAGGAGTGCAGACTACAGAAAGGATGATTGAGGAAAATTATTTATTTTGGTGTTTGAAGTACTTTGTCAAACTACTGAAAGAAGATTTGGAGGAAATAATTAATTTTGGTGTCATTGAAGTGCTTGTGCATACATGGAGAAACTACTGAAGGGATCATTGTAGTAAATAATTAATGTTGGTGTCAGTAAAGTGCTTGTGCAAACACGGGAAAACTACTGAAGGGATCATTGTAGTAAATAATTAATGTTGGTGTCAGTAAAGTGCTTGTGCAAACACGGGAAAACTACTGAAGGGATCATTGTAGTAAATAATTAATGTTGGTGTCAGTAAAGTGCTTGTGCAAACACGGGAAAACTAATGAAGGGATCATTGGGGAAAATTATTTATTTATGTCAGTGAAGTTCTTCTGCATACAAAAATAAAGTACTGATGGGATCATTGGTGAAAATGATTCATTTTGCTGTCACTTGAGTGCTTGTGCATATATGGACAAACTACTGAAGGGATCTTTGGGGAAAATAATTTTATCTCAATTAAGTGCTTGCGCATATATGCTGAAACTAGTGACTGGATTACTGGAAAAAAATACTCATTTATGTATCATTGAAGTGGTTGTGTAACTACTGAATGGTGGTTTGGGGAAATGATTTATTTTGGTATCAGTGAAGTACTTCTGCATGCATGGACAAACTACTGAAGGGATCATTTCAGAAAATAATTCATTTTGTGTCAGTTAAGTGCTTGTGCATGCATTTCCAAGCTACTAAAGTGATTTCTGGGGGAAATATTTAATTTTGGTGTCATTTAAGTGCTTGTGCAAACATGATTATACTACTGAAGGAATCCATGGAGAAACAATCTTATTTATGTGCTTTTGCATACATGATAAAGGTATTAAAGTTATCAATGTGGAAATGGTGGCATATAATTGCTTGTGCCTACATGGTTAAGGTATTAAAGTTATTGATGCGGAAATGGCATCTTTTAAGTGCTTGTGTATGTATAGTTAAACTACTGAAGGGATTGATGGGAAAATGGTATCTTTTAAGTGCTTGTGCTTACATGCTTAAATCACTGAAGGGATCGAGGGAGTTATGTGTCATTTGGTGCTTGTGCTTACAAGGCTAAACTACTGAAAGGTTTGATAAGAAAATGATCTCATTTAAGTGCTTGTGTATTCATGATTAAATTAGTGAAGTGATTGATATGAAAATGGTGTCATTTAAGTGTTTGTGCATACATGGCTATACAACTGAAGTGATTCAATGGAAAATGGTGTCATTTGCATATATGTGCTTGTCCATACATGGTGAAATGGGTTCATATTAGCTTGTCGAAAACTCAAAAGAGTGAACACTCTTTGATTGACAGCTAATATTCAAAACCACAAAAACTGGAACAGCTGGAACAGTGATTTTTTTTTCCCAGGGGAAAAAAAATCACTGTTCCCAAAAAAAAACAAGCAAAAAAAAAAAAACAAATACACAAACAAAATAAAGTGGGGGTCTTTGCCCCACATACCTCCGTACTTAAATATGCCAACTCTGAGATCGCACCACAGTGGAGGAAACTGCAAAGTCCTGACAATTGCCCAGCGTCACTGCTCCGGCCATTCGAGTTTTTGTGGTTTTGAATATTAGCATTGATCAAAGAGCATTCACTCTTTTGAGTATTCGACAAGCTAATAGGAACCCAGTGAAACCAGTGAAGGGATTGATGAATACCACTGATAATATTGTATCTCACAACTGCTGTGATTTCTGCAGAATGTCCAGATTTTTGCCTCATTTTTGGGGTCTGCTCCTCATAAAATTTGCAGTTTCCTGGCAAATGTCATATGTTTGAGTACTGCTGCAGAAGACATGAGGGCAGTGTGGGTAGAGGGTTCACAAGTGTAACAGACTTGCACAGCTTTTATTTGCCTCATTTTTACTCTGTTCCTTATAAAATTTGTGGTTTTCTGGCAAATAATGAAGGACTGAAGTCACTAATTATCACTCCTTTGATGTTTCAGAGTTCATGGAATTAAGAAAATGCATACCAGTCTAAAACCTCTTCTTATGACAGCAAGTTTTTATGCATTTAAGAGCAGTGCATAAAATTGCAAAACTTGTTATGTTACCAACTTTCTAAGCATATAAGAGGAATATTTAAAATCCGTTCCTGATTTTGGCACCTTGTACATTAGCCTCCCAATTATTTTTTGCCTTTGTACGGATTTCTTGTACTGCAGAGATGTGGGTCTTGGTTTCATCCCATATTTTCTCTGCAGCTTGTTCAGTTTGATATTCCCTGGTAAATCACTGAAGATTTTCTTAAAAGGTTGAGGGAGCTGTGGGTGTTACAACTGTGGCTTCACAGAGTGCAGTTTGAAAGCACTTATTTTGAAGTCTAAGCTTGTATCATTTTTTAAGAGAGAATAAAAAAGATTGGAAGTAAAACTAACTATTAAAAAGTAACCCAATATATTTGGTGGGGAAAGTTTGAATCTGTGCATAATTCATAGGTGTGTATGCATATGGTGTATAGACTGCATATCTGACAGATTTATTTTTGCTTTCCCTATATTTGTGTTGAGTAACCTGTTGAATTTGGTGTGTGGGAGGGTTGAATCTGTGCATAATTCATGAACTGCTGTGTATGTAAGTGTGCATTTGCTTATATCATGCATATTTTACATTTCCCTGCATTTATATGTGTTTTTGATTATTAGTAAAGTTAGTTTAGTCAGTGTACTCATTACCACTTTGGCAAGTCATTCTGACTTTGCATGTATTTCTGTGGTGTGCGTTAGGAATGCTGTTACAGCTGCTGTGCATAACTGAGTAGTTGAGGGGAGCTTATTTGAGAGGAACTTTCTCTGCAGTTGGGATTCAGTTCTGTTTTGCCACCACCTGAGTTAATGCTCAGTTTTGTTGGCTTCTGAGTTGAAACACATTGTATTATCAAATGGTGACATGCCTCTTTAGTTTATCAACTGTGATCCATTGGTTTTCTGCCTGCTGTGGCACTGACATCTTCTGGGCTGTGGAACAGTAATCATTTGGTTCAAAGTGTCTCAGATCTTCACTTTTTGCCTTGCAGTAATTATTGGGTTATTTGTAAGATTTTATTTTTGGCCTGCACTTTTTGGAGTTATTTTTCACCTGAAGTAATGATGTGGTAGTTTGTGTGAGAATGTAGTGCAACAGAGAAGACAGCACATCCTTAAATGCATTACATTTTCATTGGTGCTTACTCATCTCTTGAGGATTTTTGAGCTAGTTAGTCTGCTATGTTTGAACAGGTAAAAGTTAATTACTAATTAAAGCACATAGAATGATGTCTGTAATGCATGAATGGGCAGCAGGTGAATCAGCGTGGAATGATCTTGTGTTCATCACAAGTGGCGGTAGTGTAGTTGGCAACTACAACAGCTACCCTGATGCTAGGGGGCCCTTATGAAGTTAATTCTAAATGATCATGTGCTGATTTTCAAAGTGTTACACACAGAATGCTTGTGAAGAGCCATCTAGGATGGAAGGAAGTTAGCCAGTTTACCTTATGTCTCTCTCATGGCTCTTTTTCCTCACAGATACATATCAAAATAATGTCTTCTGCGAAGATAAGAAAGATTGACAGTGACAGTCACATTTTCAAACATTCATGGTATGCAGAGTATTTTGTCATTAGACAGCAAGGTGTCATTTTATGTTTAAGTTGTCAGGAAACTATAGATGTTAAGTTGTCTATCTCACCTTCATTCTTGCTGGTTGGGGTCCGGAGCCGATCCTCGGCTCCGACTCGGTCATCTTCAAAAGCTCGAGAGCTGTTTACTGGCTCGAGGCCAACCCATATCCCATGATGCCTGGCAGTAGATACCCAGATCTTGTTTGCCGCTTGTGCTGCGAGATTGTCTTACTGGCTCAGGTCGTATATTTTCATTGTTTTAGCTGTATTTTTGATAAAAACTGTTATGGTTTTTAGTGTAGATTGTTAGTTGTAGTTACAACCTTTCTTAGTATATCTTTGTTGTACCTATAATTTCTTTCCTAGAATCCCTCCCCTTCCCTCCAGAAAACTCATTTTAGTTAGAGAGTTTTCCCCTCCCCCTCCTCACTTTCTTCACATAGGTAGCCATTTAAATTGAAGGCTAACCTTTTTTTTCTCTTCTAAAAAAAAAAAAAAAAAAAAATTAGCATTTTCCTAGTTTAGTCTGTATTGTTGTATTTCTTGGCTGTTTTTTGGGTGTGGTAACTTTAGTGTGTGTGATAGTTATTATCTCCTATTTTTTTGTGTATTGTTCTTGGTGTTCCTTCCTTTCAGGGATGTCCAAGGATACCAAGGTGTCTGGATTAAAGAAGTGTGACTCATGCTGTCAGTAGATGTCTCTGACAGATGGTCGCACTTCTTGTGTCTATTGTCTGGGCGCTGTGCACCTGCAGGACTCTTGTTCAGTTTGCCATGCTTTCAGCCCAAGAGTCCTACAGGAGCAGATAAATAAGTTAATCCTATGGTGTTTACTTAAGCCCCAGGATTCACCGGCTAAGGCTCAGCCCATGAAGTCCTCTAAGCCACCTAAATCTTCGGCTCCCAGTTCGGAGCCGTCATTGGGTGAAGCTGTTCCTCCTGCTTCGGTTCCGGCCAGAACCAATGTGCCTACCTCCCAGTCGGCCCCGACTCACAGTTCAGCGCCATCAGGGAGTCGAAAGAGATCTAGGTCTTCCTCCCTGGAGTTGATACGCTCAGCTCCGAGGTCTCCTCTGCTCCAATCGGAGCACAGTCATCAGTCCTCCCACTCTTCTCGGTCCTCAAGGCTTTCAGATCACGACGTGGAAAGAGTGGTCAGTAGGCTGTTGAAATCGCAGGTCCTAGCTAAAATGTTGTCCAGCCCCCCTCATCAGGTGTCAGCTCTGTCCATGTCTGCAGTTATTCCTCCTCCGACTCCTCCCTTGAGTTCGGAGCCGGAGTTCGTTGGGGTTCAAGTCATGGAACCGTTGGCACCGATACCTTCTCCTTCGGTTCCATTGCCGGCTCCGATCACTTCCTTGGTACCGTCCTTGGAGGGGTCTGGGCACCGAGACTCCCTCGTAGGCTCTGAGGGGCCGAGTGGCATCGGACCCTTGTCCGACCCCGTTCTCTCCCTCGGAGCTTCGGCGCAGGTGAGCTTGGCTCCTACATCGGCTTCGGAGCCGTCCAACTCGGTGCGGGGGTACCCCATCAGCTGAGGGGGCCCAGGCTAAGGCAGCCTCCCAGCTGGTGACTCTTAATTCAGTGGTGAACTCCTCCATGAGGCTCATTTCTTATGCAGCCGATGGTGTGAGTAGAGCCGCGGGCACAGGCGTTGCCCTAAGGAGGCATGCTTGGATGCAGCTATGTAACTTTGCGGAACCTTTCAGAGCATCTTTCACCAAAACCCCCTTTGATGGTTCCTCTCTTTTTGGATCACAGATGAAGGACACCCTTACCAGGTGTGAGCAGGAAGGCAAGACTCTCTCTGCCGTGGGAGTCCATTTTTCCACTCCTTCCAGACTGTATCCCAAGGGTCAGAAGAGTGGAAAGATGTGGTTCCGGAAATTCCAGGGAGCCTTGTGGGGCACACATGGTGAGTTCCCGTCCAGGGGCAGAGGAGGGAACAATAATAGATGCCACCTTCATGGCAGAGGGGGTCCGCAAAACCAGGGCAGCAGAGAATCCTTCTCTGACAAGCCCTTCCAGCATCCCTGAAGGGTTGCCTGGCTGCCCTCCTCTAGAGGCAGTCGGGGGAAGATTATCGCTGTACCCAAGAGCCTGGCAAGACATAACACAAGACAAATGGGTACGGTCTGTTATATCCAGAGGCTACAGAATTCCCTTTGTTCACACTCCCTTATTGTTAAACAAGTTCCTTCCAGATGTTCCACCCAATCTAAGGGATCAAGCAGTTCAAGAAGTTTCAAAACTGCTAAGAAAAAGGGCCATCCAGCAAGTCCCAGCAGACCAGCAAGGATCCGGAATTTACTCAAGGTTCTTTTTGGTACCAAAAAAGACATGGGACTGGAGACCCATTCTGGATCTCAGCAGACTGAACAGGTCTGTACAAAAAACAAAGTTTTGGATGGTCACACTACAGTCCATTTTACACTTTCTGGGTCAGGACAATTGGATGTGCTCTATAGATCTTCTGGATGCATACTACCACATCAAGATGGACAGACGCTCCAGAAGATTCCTTCACTTCCGGCTGGGAGCCAGCCATTATCAGTTCAGAGCTCTGCCCTTTGTTCTCACCACAGCCCCCAGGATGGTCACCAAATGTATGGCGGTAATTACCGCTCACCTGAGACAGCAAGGATTCCAGGTGTTTCCATATCTAGACGACTGGCTCCTCACTGCTACCACCAGGCATCACCTTCTGCGAGCCAGAGATTACACTATCGAGACTTGCTCCAGTCTAGGTATCACAATAAATTTAGAAAAGTCTGCATTGTTGCCCTGTCAGTCTATCACCTTTATAGGCGCAAATTTAAATACAAAAGACATGTCAGCGAGCCTTCCACCAGACAAGGTGTTAGTAATTCACCAACATGTACAGGTTTTATTAGCATGCAAAAGAATTCAAGCCAGGTTCATCCTCTAAACTCTGGGTCTCATGGCAGCAGCGATCATACTTGTTCCTCTAGCTCGTTTTCACATGAGGATTCTCCAGTGGCTTCTTTTCACCCAATGGTCCTTCCAGCAGCTTCCCACGGCTCACATGATTATGGTCACAGAAGCATGCAAAAAGCACCTTGCATGGTGGATGGTCTTCACATCAGTGCTTCAAGGAAGACCATTTGTACTCCCCCCTCCAGTTGCTATGGTGACCACGGACACCTCCCTGATCGGGTGGGGGGCATTATCAGGGCAGAACAGTCCAAGGCACCTGGCAACCTCACGTGTACCATCTGAATATAAACGTCTTGGAGATGAGGGCCATGCTTTTAGTGTTGCAAGCTCTTCAGGACTCTCTTCCTAGTGGGACCATTGCAATTCAAACGGACAATATGTCAGTAGTGTGTTACATCAACAAGCAGGACGGAACCAGGTCCTGCCCCCTATGTCGAGAAGCACTCAGACTCTGGCAGTGGGCAATCTCTTCCCAATGGTTTCTGATTGCAACGCACATCCCTGGGAGGTCCAACGTCATAGCAGACAGGCTGAGCAGAGCAATTCTCATGCCTCACGAGTGGTCTCTGAATCAGGTAGTTGCGGACTAAATTTTCCACAAATGGGGTCAACCTTGCTGCAACCTTTTTGCCACCCCCTTCAACAGCAAGTGCAGCAATTTCTTCTCTCTCCTTCCACTTCCCAGACATTCCCCCAGAGATGCTGTAGTCCAGGACTGGCCTTAGGGACTTCTTTATGCATTCCCTCTGTTTCCCCTAATCCTGAAGTTAATACAGAAAGCTACCATATTGGGCTGCAAAATGATCCTCATTGCTCCTTACTGGCCTCGACAAATATGGTTCCCATTCCTGCATCATCATCTTCTCGAGCAGCCTTGGACTCTGGACCTAGTTCCAGATCTTCTGATCCATCAATCGGGTGAGCTGCACCAATCCCTGCAATCTCTCCAGCTCACTGCTTGGTTGCTCCACTTCCAACTTTAGCCAGGCTTCCTGATATCTCCCCCTCTGTGCGCGAAATTATTTTATCATTGCACAAGTCTATGACTAGAAAAACGTATGCTAGTAAGTGGAAACATTTTTCTTCCTGGGCATTGGCTAAGAGTATGGACCCTTTTTCAGCCCCTGTACACCACATTTTGGAATTTCTTGCCGAACTCTTTCATGCTGGGTCCGCTTCCACTACAATTAGAGTTCAGTTAGCTGTAATTTCAAATTTTCACATTGGCCTTTCAGAAAATAATATCGTGTCTCATAAGCTATGTAAAGCCTTTCTCAAAGGGACCACTCTGCTCAGGCCCCCAGTGAGAGATAATCCACCTCCGTGGGATCTAAATTTGATTTTAGCTTCTCTAATTTTGCCCCCCTTCGAACCTCAGCATCTTGTTCCTTGAAGTTTTTATCTTAGAAAACCCTCTTTCTGGTAGCTATTACTTCAGCCAGAAGAGTTTTGGAACTTCAGGCTCTTTGTATATGTCCTCCGTACCTAGTGTTCCACAATGACAGGGTTGCTCTCAGGGCTAATCCTTCCTTCCTTCCTAAGGTCTCTTCAGAGAATAACTTGAATCAGTTCATGGATCTTCCTGTGTATTTTCCCAACCACTCCAACAGGGCAGAATATAAATTGCATCAGTTAGATGTTCACAGGCAACTATGCTTTTATTTGCATAGAACTAAGGACATCTGGAAATCGGACCAACTTTTCCTTTCTTATGCTGAGGGTAAACAAGGTCTTCCAGTCTCAAAAGTAACCTTATCTAGGTGGTTGACTGCTATCATCACTTTTATCTATCAACTGAGGAATAAAGAATTGCCTGTTAAACCAAAAGATCACTCCACTAGAGCTTTAGCCACTTCTGTGGCCTTTCAGGCTAGGTTGCCCATGGAATCTATTTGTGCTGTGGCTACATGGGCCAACCCACATACTTTCATTTCGCATTATAAGTTGGATGTGGTTTCCAGGAGCAGAGCTGATTTTGGTTCCACTGTTCTGAAGAGTTTGTTCCGATGAGCCACCGAGGATTTTATGTGCTAGGGACGCTGTCCCAACCAGCAAAAATGAAGGCGAGATAGACAACTTAACATAAAGAAGTTATGTACCTACCATAACGTTCCATGTTAGTTGTCTTCTTCTCGCCTTCCCATATTAGTTGCCTTCTTTCTTGTGTCCCACCCTCCATCCCCCTATCCTAGTAGACCGAGAAGAGTTCCTTATGGTTTTTCACTGGCTGAGTCTTCTCTGGCTATTCCTTTCTGCCTAGTACCCTCTCTGGTAGGATTTATATATTCTAGGATAGGATTCTTTCCTTATTATGTCTGCAGTTAGACTTACCAAACGAGATCTGGGTATCTAGCGCCAGGCATCATGGGATATGGGGTGGCCTCGAGCCAGTAAACAGCTCTTGAGCTTTGGAAGATGGCTGAATCGGAGCCAAGGATCTGCTCCAGACCCCAACCAGCAAGAAAGAAGACAAGAAAAAGACAACTAACATGGAATGTTATGATAGGTTCATAACTTCTTTTTATGCCCAAGCAGTACATCATAAGGCACCATTACACTGCAAAGCATGCAGCTAGATTTGACAGCATCACTGGACAACTGAGGGCCAACAGAGTAAAAGCCCAGAATTAAGCTATCAACAACCAGCAGTCACTTTTCAAAGTAATAAGCCAGAGTAGTGAAGTACCAATGAAAGTTAATTATCTGGCATCAGAACGAATAGCAAAAACAGGGAAGCATACCACTCAACTGTCCAGATTTTTTTCCTGATATTTTTGCTCTATTCCTCATAAAATTTGTAGTTTTCTGGCAAATCATTGAGGATGAAAAGTCACTAAATAATGACAGACATTTGAGTTTTAGACTTCATGTCTTTTGCAAAATGTGTGCACGCACAAACCCTTTTATTCTATCAACTTTCTAAGCTTATAAGAGCAATATTTATAATCTATCCATATTTTTGAGCTTTTGTTCCCCCATTATTTTTGGCTTTGTCCAGATTTCTTGGCTAAGAGGTTGAGAGCTACGGAGAGAAACCAGTTTCAGATGGAGAATTTGTCAAGGACTGCCTTAGAATATTTACAGATGTGGCCTGACAAGAGAAAAAAAATAAAAGTGGGAAATATGAGACTCTCATATCAGATGATTTCTTGAGAAGTGGAGGACCTGTCTGCAAACATCAATGATAATCTTTGTAAAAGGCTACCACGTTGTAAGTTCTTCTTCAGCTTGATGAAAGTACTAATGTTGGGAACAATGCTCAGCTGACTGTATTTGTTTGAGGTATTAGAAATTCTTTTGATGTCCTGGAAGAACTACTTGATGTTTATGCAATGAAGGGCACAACAACAGGAAAGGACATTTTTGAGTAACTGAGATTGGCAATGTAGAAAATAAAGCTTAGTAAAGCAAAATTCTGTGGAGTTACAACTGATGGTGCTCCCTTCATGACAGGGAAGCAAAGTGGATCTGTAACTTTAATAATGAAGTCAGTGCCACAGGAACTCCTGGCACATCACTGCATAATCCATTAAAGAAATCTATGTGCCAAAACGTGAAGTGGAAGAGGTCATGAAATAGGATATTGCAACTGTTACCTTCATAAGATCAAGGGATCTGAATCACAGGCAGTTTAAAGCCTTTCATGAAGAGGTACACACACAGCATGATAATGTGTTTTATTTCTAAGTCCAGTGGCTGAACAGGAGAGCAAAATTGGGCAGATTTTGGTTGCTGTGTGAAGAAATACAATCCTTCATGACCTGTAAAGGTAAAGATGCCATGCTCTTGGAAGATGTTCTTTGGTTAAAGGACTTGGCTTTTCTTGTAGACATCACAAAGCTGTTGGAGTACTTAAATACAAAACTATAGGGAAGGGACCATTTGGTTAGCAGACTGTATGAACATGTAATCATATTCATTCAAAAGCTGGAACTGCTGCAGTTGCACTTGTCCAATCAGAAAGTGTTTAATTTCTCAACATTAACCACAAGACCTGTTGATACAGTCAACTATACAAAATACTATGACGTACTATCTGAGCTTACTCAAAAATGCAAACATAGATTTGAAGACTTCCATGAACACCATATTAAAATGGAGATCTCTGGAGACCTTTTTGCAATTGATCCCTTCACTGAGTCTGATGACATACAATTGGATCTCATTAAACTTCACAACAGTTACTTACGGAGAGCATTCACAGAGAATAATCTCCTCAATTTCTACAGTAATTACGTTTCTGCAGAAATGTATCCAAGTATCATAGAAAGTGCTTTGAAATTTACTGCACTTTTTGGCAGTACATATTGATGTGAACAGCTCTTATTTAGAATGAAAAGTGTGAAAAGTAAATTGAAAATCTGTCATCACAGGTCCACATCTGGTAGATCCACTCCATATTGACAGTAAGCAGTTGGTGCAGGTATATATTACTTGTGCAAGAACAAGCAATGACAGAAATACTATTAACTGATTTTGCAGGTCCCATCTGTCCTCTGGCCCATCTTGATTTGAACAGTTGTGGCATTTCTTGCCACAGTACTCCAAATGTAATGGTGGAAATATGCATGAAAGTATTTCAAGTCAAATGCATTTGCACCAATATATGTTGTAGAAAGAATTTGTGAAAAAAATACTGTTGTTGGTGTTTGTACCATTTTTTGCAAGGATATGCACCAATGTATTTATATTGTTGTAGAAAGAAAATTTAAAATAGGTTTGTGTATTTGCATCTTTACATTTTCACTATTGTAGCATGGATACTATTTACTTAATGTTAACTTGTTAGTTGCAAGTGTAGTTTGCATGACAGAATACAAAAAATAATGTGAAACAATGTGCATTTTATTCTTTTTGTTCTGTGACTGAGGTGCACCTCTGACTGTGGTGGGTATAGAAAGCAGAAGCATCTTCAGTTATAGTAATGTGGCCCTCCAAACCTTGCCAAGTCTGGCAGGTGGCCTCTAAACTAAAAAGTTTGGACACCCCTGATCTAGATTATTTCATTTTAGTAGGTAATGGAGAAGAAGCATTGACAAGGGGTCTACAACTGTTCATGCAGTTGTGCAGAGAACTGCAAGTACCTCTAACTGAAGTTAGCAAGAAGGTCTGGCCAAGAGTTTAACTTTTTGAAGGCTTGAAGTGGACGCAGAGGCTAGTTTGTTTTGCCACCCTAAGGAGAAACTATACAAGTTGAAGGACAGGTTAAAAGGTATTATAAGCAGAGTGAAAGCTAGGGTTAAGGAGGTATTGGATGTGCTCCAGTTGCAAATTTTTCATGCTAGGCAGTAGGCCCTGGGGTAACTTTTAATATGTCTTTGGCCAATTTGTTGAGAGGAAAGAAGTAGAAATATCATTGGGTTAAGGTGTCCAAGTTAGTCAAGGAGGACATGCCCTTTTATTTTGGATTGTCTGCATCAATTCAACAGAGTATCATTTTGAAAAAGGGAATGGAACATTTCTCAGAAGATGCACTTCCACGCAAATACTGTTAGAGGGTTTGATATGGCAGCATTTCTTAAAGGTGAATGGTTTGTTGTGGAAAAGGTCCAAGAGCTAGTCATCATTGTGAATGAAGGATCTTAACTTCTTGGAGATTGTACCTATTTGGGTGGCTGCCATAGTGTGGCAACAATGTTGAGACATTGGAGGGTGATGTTTCACTCTAATAAATTAGCAGTGGTTAAAGGGTTAGGCAAGAGATTGATCAAGTCCTGATTACTGCGGGGATTATTAAGAATATTTGTTTTGCATTGTCTTTGAATTAACCTGCTTTTTTCAGCTCAGAATATTTCAGGATGTTCTTATTTACTTGATGACAGTTTATTCTGATTTCAGTTCCACAGGTTCCAGAAGCTGGTCCCAGGGACATAAGTGAGTCCCGTACTTGTATAAATGTAGTACTTGAAAGTTTGCTAAATGTATCAAGTTCAACAAACTTGGGCAGAGTCCTATAGGGCTGTGCTGACTAAATTCATGAATTTGACAGAAGGTATACCGAGAGCAGACATGGTTTAGTCAGCTGTTGGCCTGGTACTAATTTTCACTTGAGAGCTATGGGAGGCAGTTAGAGCTATTAGGTTTCATTTGGCTTCATTAAATGCAAATGCCAAATTTTTAATATTAAAGATTTCACCAATTCTTGGTGTACCTTGATGATGTTAAGAAGTTATGATTTGTTAGTTAATGGCAGCTTTCCCTTCAGTACACATTTGTTAAATGTATTTGTAAAGTTTTTTTTTTTTAATGAATTGGAAAATTGCTATGAGACGTGTGATATTGTCATTTGTGGCTGTTTTTACATATGTAGGGGCATTTTGTGGCACCAAATTCTTGGGAAGTAGGTGAGTTTTACTGATACAGGTGTTTTGATATGGTTGAAGAAATCTGAAATTGACACAGTAATAGCAGCCAGCTGGTAGTTTTATCCAGAAACAGTAAATTACTATTGTGTTCAGTGGTGTGGGGATTAAAATGGAGGATGTTAGTACAAGGTAAGTAAACTGATTTAGTTTTTCAAAATAAAAAGGATGTACCAGTGTCAAGGAAGCACTTTGTGATCAGGATTAGGAAAACACTGGGGGTTTAAGGCAGCACAAGGGTATGATACTCTGCTCATTTGTTCAGGATTGGTTGGGCATCCAATTTAGTCAGTAAAGGTAGGTTCTCTATGTGCACTAAGTGATAGGATATATCAGCATCTAACACAGTTCAGTTCTACATGAGGTATTAAGGTTATTTAATTCAGATAAGATGTTTTCAGGTCTGTTATTCACTTGGTGAATTTCTTTTATGGTTAGGAAGAAAGTGGGCCATTCATTCATTTATTGGGCTGCTAGATGAGAGTCAATGAGGCCTAGGAATGTTTCATTGGGCCTTGATCCAGCCACAGAGGTTTGCAATGAATTTAGATAGTGGGTATTGTAGCTGACATTCAAAAAGCTTGCATAGAGTACCTCAAATTTTATTTGTAAATCCAGGGGCGTGATGCATTTAGTGTGGTACTCAAGCCTAGGCTCCTGTCCTGGGTCATTAGGGCTTTGATGCTGGTTAAGAAAAGACTTCCATGTACAGTTTTGATCTGGTTGGCTATCATCTTCAGGTTGATATGGAGCGTTGACTATCATAATGTTGACTCACAGGCTGTAAAGTCAGAATATGGTTGATGCACCGCCGCAAATGTCACACTGCCGGATTTTTGTATACCAGACACAAATACCAAACATAGAAACTCCCTACCCCTCTGGACCCAGGAAACAGGGCTATCATGGGTCCAGAAGGGGGCAAGGTAGGACAAACAGGAAGGTTAGTGTTCCACATTTTGCTGTGCAGGATGTGGGACATTGAGCAGTTGGATTCGACCACCTGCAGGTCAACATAATGATAGAAAACCGATATGAAGGTCTGCTGGTAGGTCTAAGGTAGTAGAGACTGCCAGGAAATTTGTTAGTCATAGGATTGTTTGTAGGACTGGCTTAAAGTTTTATAGTACTCTGGGATTTTGCTTACAGGGACGTGTTGATGTTTAGAGCAGATAGTGTTCACCTTATTGATACTGAATTTATTTAATGTTCATTTTTCATTGTTCTCAAACATATATTGGCCTACAATTAGGCCTACAATTAGGTCATGGTTTGTTTTACTAGTTTCCTGAAGAAAGCGAGTTACAGGCTGTTGTCAGCCATTTGTTGATATAGCATGAGCAGTGGCTTATGCTACACTTGGAAAGGTTTTGGAGGTGACATGTAGAGAGTGGTGGTGTGACCCTGCTCTCTGGGTGAGTTTATGGTGAGTAAATGATCTCCCATGTTGCCACTTTTAGAATTATATCTGAAGTAGTTACTTCATTTGCACTGCAACCTGTGGGTATCGGATCCGACCTCGGATCCGAGCCGGCACCTTTACTAGCTAAAAGATTTGAGCTCCTGGCTCCTCCCCTTTACCCATAACCCCCTGCTACATGCTCCCTTTCCTCAGATCTCGTTTGCTGCAGCTGAAAGAAGCTTCTAGTGAAGAGCTCCTAAGGCGTGGATGAGAACTTTCCAGTTTGTATTTCAAAAAAGTCAGAGAAAAGTTGATTTTTAGGTAGTGTGTGAGTGATTTAGTCTCCAATCATCAAGTAATAGCCTTAGTTTAAATTGTTTGTGGTAAATTTAGCTTATTTTTGTGTTTCCCTCCCCTTAGTGTGTGAGTGTGTTTAGTGTTATGGCTGAAGGGCCCAAAGCCGTTTTTTCTAAATGCACTGAGTGTGGCCATAAGCTTTCCCCAGCTAATGGCCACACTCAGTGCGTTTTGTGTCTGGGTGTGGCCCACTTGTCCACCAGCTGCCAGATATGTGCAGCGTTCAACCCCCGGGCCATCAGAGATAGGAAGAACAAGTTGATCCTGGCGGGTTTGTTACCACAGGACACTTCTTCTTCCTCTCCCTCTAAGGCTACTGCAGCCCCATGCCTTTAGATCCCCCGACCAGAGAGAAGAGGCACAAAGAAAAGAAAAACATAGAAGCCACAAGAGGCGGGCAGAGACTCATCCCTCAGTCCCGCCATCTAAAGCTGCTAGTCCCTCTATGAGGGCTTCCGGATCCTCTCCCTCTCGACTCCGTTCACCTTGTTTCTCGCCGGAGCCAGAGGAGGAGGACCGGTCTCCCTCGAGGTCATCGAGGCAGCCCTCCCAGCCTGCCTTGACAATCTCTTCTAGATCTACAAGAAGCCTGAACGACGCGGACATGGATCGGATGATGCGTCGATTTTTGCAGACTCAGATGCAGATGGGGGTGCTCCTGCCTCCCCCCCAGGGGGGAGAGCAGCCCCTCTTTTTGCCCCGATAGCTCCTTCTCCAACCCGTTTTTGAGTTTTGGAGTCATCGGATCTGGGCCCTTTCGGAACTGGGGAGTTGTCGGCGCCGATAGTTCCGGTAACTTCAACGCTGACTGTACCCTCGAGCATGTCGGATCCTAGCTCTCGGTGCCAAGAGCCGAGCATCAGATCCGTAGGGGTGGGTGTGTCTTTGGCTCCATTCAGGTCAGAGCACACGTCCCCCTCAGATCCGACCGCATCAGCTCCGACACCGATCCCTAATTCGGAGCCGAGGAGGCTGCTTTCGGACCGTGGGGAAAGCGGCTCGCCTTCGGCGTTTGAGGTAGTGGAGAGGGTTCTGCGAGACCTTCCAGATCCCCAGTCTGGGCAACGGATCCTCCCGCACCCCCTATGCATTTGGGTCTATCCTCCATCATCCGACCACTGGAAGAGCCTGCCCCGACCCTCCAGTTAGTTCCCTTAGAGGAACAGACCCCCGTAGGTGAGCCCTCCTCGGATAGTCCCACAGAGGAGGTCCCACGCAAATGGAAGTGTAAAAGGAGGCACCTGGACTCCCCGGAGTCCCTCACGGAAGACACGGATTTGGATGAAGGGGAAGGTTCCCCAAGGTCACCTTCCTTTGGAGACATCATGGAAATGTTGTGAATTAGAGGGGGGTGGTCTGCCCAAAAACCTCCCTCGGACGAGTCCATGTTTCTGGAGGCATTTGAGGCAGGCCCGTCTACCTCCTGGGTGTCTCCCCAGCTGACCCCCTGGTAGACTTAATTACTACCAGGGCATGGAAGGAGCCGGACACCGTGGAGCCAGTTCCAAGAAGGCCAGATAAAATTCTTAGACCTCCCCCTGATAGGCAGGCCTGGTCTAAGGGTTCACCTGTGGATGCCATGTTGGTGGCGGCTGCCACAAAGAAGGAACTTGCACGGTCCATCCTCCGGATAAGGAATCTCGGACGTTGGACCGCATTGGGAAGCGGATGTTCGCTTCAGCCACCTTTTCTGTAAGGGTGCTGAACTACATGGCACATATCATCAGACTCCAGCGAGACCTAATAAAGGAATACGCTGCAGCTTCTCCGGAGTCCATGACGGTTGAGGATAAGAGGACTTTCTCGACTCGTATGGCCACTCTAAAGGCTATATCTAACACGCCTATGCGGCTACTCTCCCATGCTACAGAGGGAGCTGCTAGAGTTTGCAGAGCAGGGGTCATCTTGCGGCGTCACTCCTGGCTCTGCCTTTGCAATTTTGTGGAACCCTTTAAGGCGTCCTTCACGAACACACCCTTTGATGCTTCTTCGCTCTTTGGCAAGACCGTCCGTGAGACGCTGGTCCAAAGCGAAAAGGATGGGAAGACGCTGTCTGCCATCGCTTCTCTAATCCCCAGCGATCCTTTTCCAGGAATCAAAGGGGACAAAAGAAGATGTGGTTCCGGAAGTCTCAGCAGTCCCGCCCAGCTTCGGACCCCTCGTCCTTCAGAGGCAGAGGAGGACAAGGTGGATGCCGGCCCAGAGGCAGAGGGTGGCCGCGTAACTTCGGGTCTAGAGAACCATTCTCGGACAGGCCCGAGCAACAGCCCTGAGGGCTTACTCAGCTGTCCCACTCTATTGGCAGTCAGGGGGGGGCGTTTGTCGGAGAACCTACTAAATTAGGAGTCCATCAGGATGGATCGATGGGTGCTCCGAATCATATCCAGAGGTTATTCCATTCCCTTCCTAAGTCTCCCCTCCCATGAAGCGCTTCCCTGATGTCCCACCCGATCAAAGTGAGGTGGCAGCTTCAGAGATTTCGAAGCTGCTAGAAAAAAGAGCCATTCAGCGCGTCCCCCCAGACCAGTTCGGATTGGGCTATTACTCCAGGTTCTTTTTAGTGTCAAAAAAGACAGGGGACTTAAGACCGATTCTAGATCTTTCTTCCCTGAACCTGTTCATTCCCAAAGAGAAATTCCTGATGGTCACTCTTCAATCAATTCTCCCCCTCCTTCGGGAGAACGACTGGATGTCCTCCATAGACCTCAAGGATGCGTACTACCACATTTTGATGGACAGACGATCCAGTAGATTTCTCCGCTTCCGGTTGGGAGCCAGTCAGTATCAATTCAGGGTTCTTCTGTTCGGCCTCACCTCAGCCCCCAGGGTGTTTACCAAGTTCAGGGCAGTGGTTGCAGCCCACCTGAGACTCCAGGGCATTCAGGTCTTTCCATACCTGGATGACTGGCTCCTCACCGCCTCCAACAGGCATCAACTGTGTGTTGCCAGGGATTATGCTCTAACTCTTGCCCAGAGTTTGGGCATTTTGGTAAACCTTCAAAAGTCCTTTCTTCATCCTGTGCAGGTTCTGGAATTTATAGGGGCCAAATTGGACACTTGCCTCTCTTGGGCCCTACTAACTTCAGACAGGGTGAACAGTTTGGCATGTCAGGTTATAGCCCTCCTTCAGAACCTGGCTCCATCGGCAGAGTTATTCCTGAGAGCACCAGGCTCTATGGCGGCGGCAATCAGTCTTTCCCTACATGCGCGTCTTCGAATGAGGATTCTGCAATGGACCCTTCAAGTCCAATGATCTCTGTTGCTACATCCGTTGAACACCCCTATTCCCCTGAGCAGAGCTTGCAGGGACTCCCTCCTCTGGTGGCTTCACTCACGGGAGCTGCGGGAAGGGAGACCCTTCGTGATGCCTCTGCCCCAAACATTGACCACTGATGCTTCTCGCCTCAGTTGGGGGGGGGCATTCTTTGGGCAGAACCTTTCAAGGCACGTGGACCCCCTTAGAGACCGCTTTGCATATCAATGTCCTAGAGATGAGGGCGGTGCTTCTGGCGTTGCAAGCTCTCCATGACCTTCTTCCTCTAGGGACTATTGTGGTCCAAACAGACAACATGGCGGTAGTCTGGTACATAAACAAACAGGGAGGGAGCAGATCTTATCCCCTTTGTCGGGAGGCTATGAGAGTTTGGGAGTGGGTGATATCCACCAACCGCTTTCTGGTAGCAACGCACATTCCAGGTCGGTCCAACATTCTGGTGGACAAACTGAGTCGCGCGATCCTCACACCGTACGAGTGGTCTCTGAAACCATCAGTTGCGAAACAGATCTTCCTGAAATGGGGTCTACCTTGCTGCGATCTTTTCGCTTCTCTGTCAAACACAAAGTGCAGCGAGTTTTTTGCTATACTTTCCCCACCAGGGGAGAGCCCCAGAGATGCTCTGGTTCATGCTTGGCCACCCGGTCTCCTCTATGCTTATCCCCCCCTTCCTCTTATGATGAAGTTCATTCAGAAAGCACGTTGGTTGGGGAGCAGAATTATCCTGATAGCCCCATTCTGGCCTCGCCAGATCTGGTTCCCTTCTCTGCGGTCTCACAGTGTAGTTCCTCCATGGATCTTAGATCCCATTCCGGATCTGATTTCTCATCCTGCGGGATTGCAACCCCCGAACCTGGTAAACCTCAAACTCGCGGCTTGGTTGATCCATTTCTAATGATGGCAAGGACTCCTGGCATCTCATCACCATTAAAGGCCATTCTGGTAGTGGCTCACAAGCCTGCTACCAGGAAAATTTACAGTAGTAAATGGAAGCGTTTTTCTGTCTGGGCTAAGGGCAAGGGCTTAAATCCCTTTACCGTCCCTATTCCAGCGATTCTTGATTTTCTGTCACACATTTTTCATCAAGGAGCCAGTGCATCTTCAGTTAAAGTACAATTGGCAGCCATTTCCCATTTTCATGTAGGGGATGGGCTGGGATCTTTAGCTTCTGCGAAGATATGCAAAACCTTCTTGAAAGGTATTTTTCTATTGAAACCACCAGTTAAGACTGCGGTCCCACCATGGGACCTAACTTTGGTTTTACAAGTATTGACAAGCCCACCTTTTGAGCCTGCCGCCTCAGTTCCATTAAAGTTCTTATCATGGAAAACTCCCTTTCTAGTTGCTATTACTTCAGCCAGGAGGGTTTCAGAACTTCAAGCTCTTTGCATGAAATCCCCTTATCTAATTTTTCATAGGGATAGAGTGTCTCTCAGGACTAACCCTTCCTTCTTACCAAAGGTGGCTTCGGAGTCAAATATTAATCAGTCGATTAATTTACCAGTGTTCTTTCCCAACTTTCAAAACAAAGGGGAATACAAATTACACAAATTGGATGTACATAGACAACTACGTTTTTACTTGCACAGGAAGAAGGATACTCGCAAGGCTGATCAATTGTTTGTGTCCTTTGCCAAATCTGTTATGGGTAGAGCTATTACCAAAGCTACCTTAGCAAATTGGATTTCACAGTGCATCACTCATGCGTATATAGCCTCAGGTAAACCTGCTCCTATCGGAGTCCATGGCCACTCAACCCGATCAGCAGCCTTTTGGTCCAGGGTTCCACTGGACGACATATGTTCAGCAGCTACTTGGTCCTCTTCCCATGCATTTATTTCTCATTATAAATTGAATATGATATCCAGAAGTAGGGCTTCCTTTGGCTCCGCGGTGCTTTGGAATATCCTTCCTTGAGGGCCTTCCTAGGTTTTAGGTAGCTGGGGACTCTGTCCCACAGGTTGCAGAGCAAATGAAGTAACTACTTCAGATAAAGAAGTTATGTACTCACCATAACGTTCCATCTGAGTAGGTACTTCATTTGTCTGCAACCGACCCCCCCCCTCCATGCTCCCTAACCATTATCGTGGCTCCTCATCATTATTGAGATTGTTTCATGTGTTTAGGCATTACTTGGTCCTCTGTTGAGGGTCTTAGTTGTTAGATTAAGCAAACTCGATCTGAGGAAAGGGAGCATGTAGCAGGGGATTGTGGGTAAAGGGGAGGAGCCGGGAGCTTGGATCTTTTAGCTAGTAAAGCTGCCGGCTTGGATCCGAGGTCGGATCCGATATCCACAGGTTGCAGACAAATGAAGTACCTACTCAGATGGAACGTTATGGTGAGTACATAAATTCTTTTTCTTACCAGTTTTGATGGTTTATTTCACAGATGGCTAAGGTGAGTATTCTACCTTGCTGCCCACAATTTGGTTGAACTGATGCTTTTATTGCCTTTATAATGAATCAGATTGACCTGTATGTTATGAGTTGCTTGCAATGAAGTCTGATTGTACTGCCTACTGGAGTTTTCATTGTCTCTGACATGAGTTTGAAAACAAAGTACAAAAAAGATAACAAAGTACAAACACAATGAAGAAAGATTAAAAAGATAATGTGTTAAACATTCCAGCAACTGCCTTTACTGAAACATTTTTCTGTTTACCATAATAGCTTTGTATCCCTCATGATAAGAAACATCACTCATTTTATTTCTTCTGCCCGACGCCAACCCATCATAGACAGATTTTATGCAAAAATGTTGTAACTCCAGATGCTTAAAGATTTTTACTGCACTGTTTTCTCAGAACAGTATTTAGTGTTCAAAGATGTTGTCATTACTCTGAGAAACTATTCCTTTTACTAATACTTTATTTGGAGAGATTAGCAATGCTTACAACCCTTATTTCTGTGACAAAAAGCTGAGAGATTTTGTATTATATACATTTATTAGTCTTACAGATTGGTAGGGTGATACAAGCTCACTGTGTCATGAGTAGATGCTGTGAGTTATTTTTCCTTTTTTTAATTAACGAATTTGGAATGTATTCTTCAGTTTATGTACTCTTTTCTTGCAGGGGTGAACAGAAGGTCAACTCCAGCAGTCTTGGCAACAGGCGGTGCTATGAATGGAATCATCTGATAGGTGGGCTAAGCTGCTTGAGGAATATGGTGAAGCTAAACACCAATCACAGTTAATCAGACTGCTCAGCAACTATGCTGCGCCCTTTGTTCTGATGTACGCCCATTGTTGAGAAAGACTGCAACATGCATCATGTATGAAAATAAATTCCAAGTTGTAGCAAATCCCTTCCCCCAAGACAAACTAATATTACTTTGAGATTTCTGAAGCATTGTACTTGTCTGACTGCTTTTTTGTTGTTGGTCAGGAGCATATTTTATTAAGTGGAAGCTAAATACCATGTTGATGTGCAGAATGGCAGTCTTGAGTACTATGCAAACAAGGAAAAACAGAATTGAATGTAAACATATTGCAGCAAGGTACATTTAAGTATAAAAGCTGACCGATGGTTATTTAGCCTTGTTTTGGCTTTCTCACTCATTGCGCATTTAGTTGATATAACATATATACCACATAGTATGCACACTATTGATTATTTGTCTTTTGCATTTTGTAGTATGCAGCTGTCACTCATTGAACTGTTTTTTTGTGTAGGCAGACACACACAGGCACGCACACACACACACACACACACACACACACACACACACACACACACACACACACACACACACACACACACACACACACACACACAGAGCACCATTTAAGCCATAACAGCGCATCCTATGGATGTTTTACTGAACTACATCTATCTCAGTTCTGCATCATTTTCAGTGTGGTTATTGAAAAGCTTCCATAAGAACCACTTGCTTTTTATTTGTCACCAATTTGTTTCATGGATTGCATGCTCTTTAGCTTTAGAAACATGGTATCAAGAAGGAAAAATGCTGCTTAACAAGGGGTTTGACATCATTCTGGAGATGAAGACAGGTCCTGGGTCATTTATATGTTCTAAATACAGCTCATACAGGAAGTAGAGAGGCTTCATTAGCTTGTTAACTTTACAGAGGACAAAGAACATTACACTAATACCTCCTACCATAGAAAACAGTTCCAAAGTCGATAATAAAGAACCATTTTGCTCATTTATCAAACTGTATGAATCTGCCGCTTTGTATTAAATCTGAAAGCATACATATGTAACATAATATATTTCACTTACTCGTAATGCTGACATATTTCAGCAATCATTACTTTTTTCAGTTTTATTCAGGCTTATCAGTCTTTGTATAATTATCTAGCTTTTTGGTGGCAGTAGCAATTCACAGTTTCACACATGAAAACATTTTTTTGGCAAGATGCTGTAATGGCAGTCCTTTTGGGGTGGTTGACTCTGAACAGTGTTATAGCTCTCACTTTCATAAATTGATATGGCAGCTGCTGAGAAGGATGGTGTGCAGACAATAAACGTGATGCAAAATGGTTTTAATTTCAGTTTGTTTACAATCCCTGTAAGCTGAAGACTGAAATAAAATGCTGTTGCATGATACTTGTCCAACCAGTGTTTTACAAACTCTTGTTGACGTTCTATCAAGCACTGCTGCATCCACATGTCTTTGATCTTTTAAGCCTCATAACTTTCCTAGCTCTTCTTCCTTCAATCTTCCTTCAAATGATAAATATGTTTCTTAGATCTACAGCTGTTTCTCACAAAGTACTATTTATCATATCAATCCATGTAGTAAATTTTCACATACCTACTCATACTCAAAGATTCCAGTTAGACAACAACCTAATAGATATTACCATAACAATAAGGAAAAGTCTTCATACTTTTTAGCAAAATGTTCACCAGCTCCTTTCCAGTGTGTCATTTACATCTGATAGTGCATATATAGTGTGTACGTTTCTATCAGAATTGCGCAGCGATGTTTTAAGATGTTTCACTCTCTTCTGCTTCAAAAAATGAAGCATTTCTTCAGCTATATCCCAAAAGCTATTTTCTATTCACAAGTTCAAATTATAAACCTATTTATATCATTTGGGAACTGGGAAAATCATTTGTTTCTGACACTGATTCTGCTTGACAGCACAGCACCATTGAGTGGTCTGAGAGAATATCTGTGAATTAATGCACATGGCCATTGGTAATTTACAAAATCTAAACTGTGCATCTCTTGTGAACTGTGTGTCATCACTGTGTGCATCTTTCTAATATTTCAATTTATCTAGACTAGACGTGTCCAACCTCCTCAGAGCTCTTCCATCCTCAACCACTAACTGCAACATTGACATACGATGCCCCAAAACACGTTTTGTTTGGTGTTTTCACCCGTGACCTGTAATGCTAATGTCCCTTCTAGTTTTGTTTTTGAGCCAAAAAAGGGTCAGTGTGTTTACGCCATTATTTTGCACTGAACAATCTGTGTGTGTGTGTGTGTGTGTGTGTGTGTGTGTGTGTGTGTGTTCTCGCTGAAGAGGGTCTCATGTATGGATTTGCTGCTGTTGCCTTTGAAAGGGACAGCAATTATCTGTGTTAATAGGTGAGTGAGTGCATGCATGAAAGCAGAATTGTGTGTGTGAAAGTAGGAGTGTGTATGTGTGTATATGTGTGCATGACAGAGAGAGATGCATGCACAAAGAGGCTAAAAATGATCAGTCTACCTACTGAACACAAACAAGTTAGCTCACAAATACATAATACATTAAGAGTACACTTTCATTAAATTTTCCTGACAGGGAGAGTGTTGTATTGAACACGAACTCATACCCCTTAAGTGTATGGCTTTTCACAAAATGTCTGGATTTTTGCCTCATCTTCCACTTTGTGTCTTTTGCTTAGGAAATAAAAGTAGTCATCAAAGGTAATGCAGTTCCAGGGAGTAAGAATGAGACAGCAGCCTAGGGTTAATGGGTCAGTAGTGGACTGACTATGTGGGACTGTAGTATATAAAGTTGTATTGTTTTTCAGACAAAGCACCTAGTACTGTTTTCATTGGTGGGTTCTAGGCAGTGGTAGATTGGACAACAGTAAGCATAGCTTTGGCGGATCATCAATACTGGCAAATCAAGTGGGCACAATGTCATTTTTAAATGTTGGGGATTTTAGTGTGAATGTGTGTGCTTGTATTGGGAGTGCTGCAACAGTAGACGATTATTAAAGACAGAGACTTACGGACTGTGGAGAATATGTTTCTTTGTTTCAAAACTAATACTTGGGTACACATGCCAGAAGTAGATTTTTTAAGACATAGCTTCTTGCCATTTACAGTGGATGGATATTTACATTTAATGGACAATGTATTAGCGTGGACCTGTGGGGTTCTGAAGGATGCCAAGTCTACCACTGCCAATGTCTTGTAAAGTGACCTGGAAATGGATATTGGGATGTTACTGAAAAAATAGTAAGTGGGCTTAGAAATATAGTTTAATTAAACAAAGTGTACTTTCACTTTACAGGCCATAATTTAATTTCTTTCAGGTAGTCCAGATACTGGTAGATTGTATACCATTAGACTTAATTAGGAGAGCTGTCATTCTGGGGAAACAAGCAACCCTAGTTTCAGTGAAAGCTCTGTGGTTGCTTGCAGGTAGGAAGTTGCAGGATGTTGATGCAATGTGCTTTATTTATTATTTTTAATGCATTTGTCATTTCAAAGCATGGTTTTCTTTGATGCAAAATAAGGCAGGACTGAATGAGCCATATAATGTTTAACTGACAATAATGGGATAGAAAGATTATAAGTGATGTATAATGTTTGCAGCTACAGTTGTTTCAATGGTGCCTGTGATGCATAACTATTTTTGGGCCTGTGTCCCACTTTTATTTTTCGATTTGTCCAGATTTCTTGCTCTAAGGTTGAGAGGTATGGTTCCATACTAAATCAGAAGTTGTATTTACCTTGGAAGACTTTTTCGCATAATTATGTTTAATATCTCTGCTTATTTCCAATATAAACTGCCATGTAACCTTGCAAATAACCTTCTTATTAAGCTACTTTACTTCTTTTGGAATTGACAGGTATGATTCATCTGTTCATAGACTGCTCATGTGATTTTGATTTCTTGTAGCAGTCTGTGGTTTACATAATCACAATAACTTTTCTGTGTTTCTGGGTGTGTAATCAGTTTAACAGTTTTAAAGATGTTTTCCAAAAATAACGTGCCCAAGGAGTGGCGCACTGCAACTGTTGTCCCACTCCACACAGACCCTGACAAGTCTAGTCTGCAAAGCTATGGAGAGGATCATAATGGAGCTCATAAACAAACATATATGGGACTTGCAGACATTGGACCCGACCCAGTTTGGCTTTGTCAAGGGAAGATCATGCCTTTGAACTTAACAGTCACCAAGGCCATTGATGAGGGAAAGGCAGTCCATACAGCCTACCTTGACCTTGCAAATGTAAACCCATATGTCACAAGATGGGTTGCAAACTGGCTTAAGGACAGAACCACCCATATGTCACAAGATGGGTTGCAAACTGGCTTAAGGACAGAACCCACAGGGTTAGAGTTGCTGGCTGTGTCAGACTCCAAGCCGTCTCACAGTGGTGTCCACACAGGGCCGGTCCTTGGCCCCTATTGTTTGGCATCTACTTCTCAGAAGTACAGGCCAACATAGGAGGACTTTTGACAAAGTTTGCAGGCGTGGAAAGTGCATCAGACACGGATATCCTTCAGAAGGGACTCACGGAAACACATAGCTGGTGCCAGAGCCATGGCCTGAAGTTAAAAAATGTATAGTCATACCCTTCGGGAAAAACAAGGTAACCCTAAGCTACCATATAGGTGGCAATCCACTAAGCACAGAAGAGGTTATCAGGGACCTGGGGACCCAGGTTGACAGTGGCCTTTCTTTGACACTCACATTGCTAAAGTGGTTAGAAAGACCTTCTACATTGCCCACCTGATCATGAAGGGATTCACATCCAGATCTAGTGAGGTTATTGTTCCCCTGTACTCTTCTCTTATCAGACCAATGATCGAGTACAATGCCCCATTCGGGATGTATCTCACCCGCCATCTGCAGCAATTGGAGAGACCCCAAAAGTTCCTCACCAAAAGGATAAAGGGACTCCAAAATCTGTCATATGCTCCAGATTGAAGAAACTCCAGCTCTATTCAGTCATACCGCCTGCTCAGAGGTGACATGTGCCTGACATACAAGGCCATGTCCAACCCGAATTAATGGACATGCTCCACCTCAAAAATCCAAATCCACCAAAACCACTAGAGCAAGCGACTTAAACCTTAGCACGGATATAAATAGGACATGCTGGAGGGATAGATTTATCACTCAGAGACTCTCTATGCTGTGGAATAAAATCCCGGTCCATGTGAGGCAGAGCACCTCGCTGACTCTGTTCAAGAGAAATCTAGACCTGTGGATGGGAGATCGGAATCATCTCTGTGTCACTGCTGGACAGAGGCACAACAAACTAATGGGCACAGTATTTTTCATGCTTATAAATGCCTTAGGGCAGATAGCCTAGTATAAACCTATGAACCTATGAACCTATGAAATAATCCTCTCTACACTTTGAGCTATTGACAAAGTCTGGGAATTTGTTTTTATCAAAGCGAAGGTCAGCATTACAGCTCAGTAAACTGTCAGTCTGTGAGTAACTTCTGCACAAATTAAAATGTCTGAATGTCAAATGGCTTTAGATTGGAGGAAGTTTATTTTTATTTATTTTATTTTACATTTGTTTACCGAAAGTCCGACTGCACACAGGTCCATTTTCAGCGGAGGCCCGGGGAGAAAAGCTCCAAAAATAACACAAAACAATATAATACAATACATGAGAGAGTGAGACCGCAAATTATGGATGTAGTACTCATACAATATGGCAGAGATTACATCTCGTAACAGTGAGAATCATTGGGGTACAGAATAAACTTAGAAACATTTTTTTTACAGTTATAATTACAGCAAGGCAAATATCAATGAGTTAAGTTTTTAGGAGAAAGCTGTTTGTACATAGCTGAAGCTCTGAAACAATCTGTTGGTATGGATTAACCTGGGGATTGACACAAGTTATATGTTGACACCAGTATCTAGCATTATAGTTTATGGTTTTCTTATTGATTTACTTTTTGCCAAGCAGTTGTTTGTTAATTTATTGATGGTCCTTTTGGTGGTTGGAAATTACATGGACGAATCCATCTCTGTTATGATTTTTTTTTCAGATATTTTGACTTCCAGACAATTCCATTCAGTGAGTTGGTGTCATGTGATTACTGAGGTTGCCAATTTTACAAGTAGGGGCTTTTGTGTGTGTGTGTGTGTGTGTGTGTGTGTGTGTGTGTGTGTGTGTGTGTGTGTGTGTGTGTGTGTGTGTGTGTGAGAGAGAGAGATTTAATATGTATACTGAATATAATTTTGCAAAAGGAATTCTTAGTTAAACATGCCCCTCTTCTTGGGCATCTAGACTTGAGTAACCAATATTAGATCTTAGCCATCCAGCTGGGAAAGGTTAGTATGTGGATTTTCCATCTGGTTTGATGAAGGCTATGCTACTTACCCAAGGACTACATTTATGGCTATCCATCCAGCCATCGTGTTGCTGAACTATATTGTTTGATAATGAGAGGAGCTTTTTACAGAAGTTGAAGGTTTTGTGTCAAGATCCTGTCCATAAAAAGTGGCTTTTTTATGTTGCAGTGAAGGCTGTGGTCTTTGTAGTGAGCGTTTAAGTATAACCAGTATTTCTGAGGTAGAGGACGTCTCTTAAGGCAGGATCTTTCTTAGCCTGGAAAGCAAGCCAATGATGAAATTTATAGGGGCCAGTGAGAGACAGAGGAAAGTAAGAAGCTTTTAGTCTGTCTGGATAACTAAGTGAACTTAGTCCTTTGACTTTTTTGTCAGAAATGGTTGTAGTCCTTCTTTTGGCAGGTTGTTTTGCTGAGGCACATGCCAAAAGGGCATTGCACTCAATAATGGCTCTTGTAAAGGAAGAATACAGGAATGTTATGACCTCCTTGTCCCTGGATGAGATACCCTCCTTACTAATGAAGTGGGCCATGTAAAAAGCTATCCTTACAATGGAGACAACGTGGTGGTCAAAAGTCAGGTTTCTATCAACCTGGGTGCCCAAGTACCATACTTACAACATTGTAATTAATGTGATAATTTGTGGGGACATCACTCTCCTCAAAGGGATGATGATGCATTTTTTGGCATTTAGCTTGAGGCCATATTTCTGGCACCAGTTATTTGTTTGGGTGAGACCCTCTTGTAGCTTATTCAGAATTGTTTTATTAAGTCAGTAATGTGAATTCTTTACTTTATTGCAAATTTGTTGGGTTATTTTGTGGATTATAGTATTGTAGGACTGCTGATGTTGACATTTTACGTAGTTGAACTGCTGGAATGGTTTTCCCAGTGAGAAATGCTAGTGCTGTAGTGAATATCTGTTTATTTGTAATATATATATATATATATATATATATATATATATATATATATATATATATATATATTAACTAAGGATGTTAGAGTTAACTGTTAGATTAGAGAATTAGAATGAGAATTAGAATTTTAAGGTAAATATTTATTACATTTATTCATTGTTCAAATGCACCTACAGCATAGCCAGGAGGTCGACTGTGGTCTTCCGGAACAACAAAAGAGTTAATTATATGATATATTTTATATGCGGCCCCAAGATCATTTCTGTTCACTCAATGCGGCCCCAGAAAGCCAAAAGGTTGGACACCCCTGATCTAGACAATGTACTAGATATGAACATATGAAGACATTTTAATAACATCTGTTCTGCTATTGCCACTGCAAAACTGACCTAAGATCTTTGGCTGTAAATTATGTGATTTATTCCCCCTAACTGTACCACAGATATTACTAATAAGTGACCAGTTCTTTCTTTTTTTCTGTCTTTTTTGGATTCTGCATTTACCCATGTAATCTGTTTCAGGGTTGCAAGAGAGCTGCGGCCTGTTCAAGCACTCACTGTGTGTGCAAGGCAGGAGAAACTAATACTGAACAGTGTGCCGAACAATCATAGGATGCACATACTTACTCTCACGCTAGACACATACTTACATTTAATTCTGAATGTCATTTCACCTATGGCATAACTTTGGGATGTGGTAAGAAACTGTGGCACCAGGGAGAAGACCACGTGCACACATTAAAGACAGACTCCACATACAAAGCACTCTAGCTGAGAATGAAACTTGAAAAGCAAATGCTAGGAAACAGCAGTGCAAACTTTTACATCACTCTGCCATCTGTAATTAGTTTGTAACTGTAAGTAAATACATTGGATGCATTCTGGGCCATGTTCCTGGATGTGTCCAAACATTTTCACTTAATATACCTTTAGCCACCAATGAAGAACATCAGGTTTTCTGCTTCTGCAGTCCCAATAATCTTTGGATATTGTTGTAGACACATTTAAATTAAATGCATACTGTCAGTCTTCATTTACCTATTTTGAGTCCTTTGGATGATTGTCTACACTTCTTTGAGGGTTGGATCTTGTGCTGTATGTCATGAGCAGCTTTGCAGGGAAGGTATATGGCACTGCTGTTTTCCTGAAGATCCTGTTACAAATATTTCACTTAGCTGAAAAATAATGACTCCTAGACTGAACTAATGTAATTTAGACAGCCTTCACAACCAATTTATAAATGAACCTCAATGATTTGGATACTTGGGAGTTGCCAAATTACAATCCATTGTGTCACACTGCTGTTTCCTTTGTAGAAAGTATCTGCTTTTGTCAAGGACAGTCCATTTTGATTTTCTTACACCTCGGCCTCCCCTCTTGTGGCATCGTCATGTACGCTATATAACTAGAAAGAATGTATATTTGTATACATGTCTTACCAAACAGTCCATGAGTTAGTACACTTCTGTGCCCAGTGCAGTTATGGCAGATCAATGCATCCTGCCATATTACAAGCAGTATGCAAATTACATATCCTGTGCATGTGTGATTTATACATATGTAGCTGTACTCCTTTTTTTTTTGCATGTTTACTTAAGGTATAAAAGGGTAACATAAATTTAAGAAACATTAAATATCTAGTAACACATATTTATGGTTACTTTTCAAATATACATGTTAGTTAGCAGTGGATGTCATTACTGTTACAAATGCATTGTCCATGAATCCCACTACCATTTATACAGTTATAATGAACACCGTTTCATTATTCCATGACAATGTTATATGACATTGTCATAGTAGTTATTTAAAGCTAATGTTATAATCATACTCATTTTGATGATATTAATGACATTTCTTTTGTAATTGAATACTGAGCCACCTGTATTAAGTCTGAGAGGGAATCTTCTCCAGTGATAAGCATAGCACCTCCATGGCATTAGTGGGATTTGAATAGAGAGATTATTAGATCTTGCGTGGGTGTCCTCCAATGAGGACTCTTCATAATCAACATCTCTGTCATTTTGTGTTGCTGACTGACTTTGATCTTTTATTCCTCACTGGTCAGACGCCTGGTCATTCCTACTGAAATGTGAGATTGCTCATACATCATTTTCTGCAAATGGCCATAGTCAATGGAATGGTGTGTTGTTACCTTTTTGTGTATGAAATGGGTAAGTCATATCCTTCTAGAAACAATTGTGATAACTTGTCCTTCGTTGTTATCACCAGGATAATATGTCCATAACACTATATATTAGGGATTCCCTAGAGTTCTTGTTCCACTGCATTCTACCAACTAGGTTGTGAAGACACCATGGAAGACACCATAACTCACTCTAGTAGAGAGTGTGAGAGATGTATCTATACCAAGAATATTGAATCCATGTTCTCTCGCACTCAAAGCAGTAGCCCAGAAGAGGTTGTAAACTCACTCACCACTACTCATGCACATAGTACCACTACTCATACTCATAGTATGCATCTAACACATAAATCAACATAAGCGGAGGTTCTCTCATAAAACCTCCCAAGAGACCAGAGACCTCCAAAACATAAGACTGCTACAACTAACACAGTTTGCACAGTACCCATGACATATAGCAACACTAGTGTCTCACCTACCATGCCCATAAGGCATAACACTCAAAAAAAACATATTCTAGTTATTGCAGACTCAGTAGGTAGACACTCGGATGTCCCACCACTCACCAGGTTGGACAAGGAGGAATGTCACAATCAGCTGCCTGTCCAGTGCCAGGATTTGTCAGATCATGCATGCACTCAGGTCTCCCAGGAACAAATACTATTATGATTCTGTCATAGATCATGTTAGAGTGAATGACCTGAGATGTACATCACTGGACTATAAGAAGAGAGACATGATTGACCTCTCTGAGTAAGTGTTCCAGGCAGGTATGTCCCTAGCCATGAGCAACATACTACCCTCACCTAGAATTATGCCACAGTATAAACAAAAAGTGATTGATTTTAATAAATGGCTTAGTTTTTAGTGTCATGCAATGAGGATCCAGTTACTGTCAGCCTGGGAAGCCATGGTCAATGGACCTCACTGCTTTGCCTGAGATAGTTTGCACCTGGCACCTCTAGGCTTTTAGCTGCTGACAAAGGTTCTTGCATCTACCATAGAGGCTTTTTTAGTTAAAGTTTCAAAAACAAACTAACTGATGTGAAATTTGCCAATCATAATAAAATAAGGGATATGCATGTTGCTAAACACTAGGAGCTTAAACTAAAAACTGCACACCCTGGAAGCACTTCTATCACTGGAAGATGCAGATGTCTGTGCAGTCACAGAAACTTAGTTCAAGACCCCAGACAGTACCCCAGCCTTGCAAGGCTACAATGGCTTCCACACCTTCAGATCACAAAATGAACTTTTGAGAACCAAAGGAGGCAGTGTTTCTATCTATATTAGAGATAAATTCACCTTCCTCCTAGTTAGACAGGAAAACACCATGGAGTTAATCCAACTTTAAGTTATGGTGGGTAAGACCCACCATTCAAGTCATAGCCAGTTATAGATCCTCCTCCATGGGTCATGACAGACACAACACCTACTTGACCAAACTGGAGACAATCCAAATATTACAGAACACTTTGGTTATTGGGGATTTCAATTATCCCACCATCAACTGGAAAACTTATTTTAGCCGAACCAGCTAGCACAAAAGTTTCTTGAAATTGTTAACTTAAGTGCCCTGGAAGAAATTGTTCCATCCCAACAAGAGGTCCTCACTAACATTTCAAACAGATGCACTTCCGCAACTGTAGTCCACTCATTAGTTAAATCTGACCACAAATCAGTCACCTTCAAGCTGACACGAACACCAGAACTCACAAAGGGTGAAATCTGACTAAAAAACTTCACCAAGGCAAACTGAAGCCTGCTAGGTGAAGGTATAAATGAATTCCAATCCCCATCCCCAGTTGGAAGTGGTAACTACACTGAAGCTCACACTAAAGTCCTGCACAATCACTTGCATAAGTGTATAGACTCAGCTGTATCAGACAGAATTAAAGCCAGAGACCCAAGTGAAAATAAGAAACCATGGTGGACATCCAGTATCAACAAACTTTACAATAAATGCAAAAAGTTGCTGTCCATGAAACCAAGGTGAGACCCCAACAATGGAAAACCACCCACCTCAGCCTCAACAGGCAAATAAGACAACTTGCCAAATCCTCTAAGGGCCTCTTTAAGAAAAACATAGCTAGCACAGCCAAGGATAACCATAAGCCCTTTTACAGCTATATACATACCCTAAAAGATAGGACCCAAGCACATACAGAACTAGTGACCAATGGTATCACATACACTGACCTACAGAGATAGCAAACCTGCTAGCAGATAGGTTTGGTGAAAATTTCACCCCCTGTCCCCTCCAAATCTATCACAAACCTTGCCCTGGACTACCCCCCACCATACATATCTGAAGAAGAGGTCATCAAAGTCTTGCCCAAAGCAAAAAACACAGCCTCTATGGGACCAGATGACATCCCTGGCTGTCCTCTAAACAGGTTAAAACATGAACTAGCATCACCATTAAATACGCTTTTCAGTCATAGTTTAACACAGGCTTTGTTCCTGTGGAATGGAGAACAGCAACAGTTTTTTTCTCCGAGACAAAGGTGGGCTAGCAATAGACTTGGGGAATTACAGACCCATAAGCCTGACCAGCCTCATCTGTAAGACCATGGAATGTATCATTATGGACTTCATAAATAAAGACATAGGCAAATCCTGCCTGTTACATCTTGCAGATTTTTTTTAAAAGAGTAACCAGGGCCATTGATGAGGACAAATCTGTGCAAACAGCATATCTCGACTTGGCAAAGGCTTTAGACCCAGTCTCACACTCCGGTATTACCGATAAACTTAGCAAACTGAATGTAAACCCCTTTATTGTAAAATGGATTGATAACTGGCTCACAAACTGGACACACACTATCAAGGTGGGTGGCTACACATCATCCAGCAGACATGTTACCAATGGGATGCCAAAGAGTTCAGTGCTGGGCCCACAAATGTTTGGTATATACTTCTCAGAAGTTCAATTCAAAACTATGGGCTTGTGGCTGACCAAGTTTGCAGACCATTGCAAACTGGGTGCAATTATTGAATCCCCAAATGATGTCAGTATACTCCAGGAGGGCCTTACACTGATCACTAACTGGTATCTTAGTCGCAGTCTCAAACTGAATGGAAAGAAATGGATTATCATAACCTTCGGCATAAACAGTGTCCCTTCACACTATCAAATCAACAATAATACAATAAGTACCTACAAAGTAGTAAGGGACTTGGGTTCATAAGCTGACCTTGACCTTAACTTCCACCACCATATGTCTACTGTAGTAAGGAAGGCTTTGTATGTAGCACACTTGATTAGTAAAGGCATCATCTCAAGAGCAAGAGAGGTTATAACTCCTCTATACTCGGCACTAATCCGACCCATAATTGAGTATAATGCCCCATTCTGCATGTAGGATACAAAGCACTTGTAGCAATTGGAGAGACCTCAGAGGTTTCTAACTATGAAGATCAAGGGACTCCAGCATGTGATGTACACAAAGCAACGAACACCCCTGTCACTTTACCCTGTATCATATAGACTTCTTACGGGAGACTTATGCCTGGCTTACAATGCAATCTCTGACCCAAGCCTAATGAGCTTGCTGTATATCTGTGAATCAAATGGGACTAAGGCTACCCATTCCAGGGACCTAGATATGGCTTGTGACTTAAATAGGACATACTGGAGGGACAGATTTGTCTCCAAGTGACTGCCACATCTTTAGACTAGGCTACCTGTTCATGTGAAACAGAGCACCTCCATGACACTGTTCAAGAGGAACCTGAACGAGTGGATGGGGCACTGTCAATTCTTACTGGGAGTAGTGCCCACAACCCTGCTTGACATGGGCAGTCATTACTAAATGCAATCTTAGATATTAGTTAAAATTTCTATGGCATTACATTGGGATGACATGGCTAGGCAAGAAGTGACCTCTGGGTCGATAGCCTAGTAATCTCCTATGATCCCATGATCATTTGAAAATAAGTTATTTATATTGGAACATACTTTTATACAAATTGCCAAGAATCTTATAAAAGCCTCTTTGACTTTTATTTGTGAATATGTCTACAACATTGTAACTTAAAAAGATTGTCCCATTCTTTTGCTCGTTGATGTGACAACTGGTATGTACAGAAGACATATGATAAAGTCCCACATACTAGATTTTCAGCAAAACTAAATGACATTTACAAACAAATGACATTTCATTAAACATTCTTCAATACTTCCAGAACGTAAGGTCAAGATTTAGTAGATCAGCAGAACCTCACTGACCATAAATGGTTGAATCTTATGCATAAAACATGTCTTTGTCACACAGCTTGAGAAAGCATTTTTCAGGGGGCAAGTCCCCTTTCCTCCTACACCTGGGGGCAAGCTTCCATCCTCTCACGCCATCTTATGAATACCTACTCCATAGCTGAACAACACTGGGAAAGAGAGAAACTTCTCAAACTGGTACACCGTATTCTCAAGACCTCTCTGTTTTTATTCTAACATGGACAAGCAAGTGATTCCAGAGAGGATGGTCTCAGAGAAAACACAGGACAGTCTTCTTCAATCCAGCTCATCTGACACAAGATTCTAACTTATCTTTACTTTTGATATTAAAAATAGCCTTCTTAGACTGTTTTATGTTTTAGGTTTTGAAAAATAAGGTAATTGTTTACCTCTTTGATGCTTCAGACAGTATCTTGTATTTTAGTCCTTTATTTTATGCATTTTGGTTCTCCATCTCTTGCATAACTCATTTACCATTCACTATACTGGGTTAATTACTGTTCTAAGATGACAAGTACAAATTCTTAATGGAGCAACATTCATTCATTTATTCATTCTCTAATAACCTACTTAATCTGAATCAGAGTCAGAAGGAAACTGAAGTTTATTCTGATACTCAGTGGGTATAAGAAAGATAAAACAATGTGGAAGAAACTTGAATACCCAGCAGAAACCACGCAAACTCAAGACAGAAATGTAGAATCTACACAGGCTGCATTAACTTGAAGACCAAGAATTCTGAGGCAGTAACTTTTAACAACTACACCACTGTAGTGTTCCTATTATATAAACAGGTTATAGCAAATAATTTTATCCACTTTCTGACATATACTGCTCTTTTCCTAGCATCCCATACAAAGGTATTCAACTGAAATGTTTTAGCTTCATAGGTTACAGTTTGGTTATTTTGGTAATCCTTTAGCCTACAAAAATTTATTTTATTTTATTTTTATTTTACATTTGTTGACCGGGTTAGTCCAACTGGAATCAAAGTCCATTTTCAGCAGAGGCCCGGTGAGATAAGCTCCAGACACAATACAAGAACAAAAAGCAGTTGAGAAAAAAGAAAAACATTGATTCTATATAGAATTGTAATTTTAGTTATAGGTGTAGTTAAGAAGGGAATACAGGTAGAAGTACATTCAGACAGTCAGTGTTACAAATTTCCATTTTGAGGTTAGTAGTAGATAAACAATATCAAATTAGATAAGTAATTACATACATTATGTTGATTTAGTCAGGCTTGTCACAATGGCATATCCATTTTAGTCATCAAAAATCATTAGAATATACAGCTTTTAGCCTCTTCTTGGGAGTAGACCCCTGTCTCTGATGGGCAGCATTGTTAAGCATACATCTACTGTTCTACAATTATTAACCAGCAAAGATGCATAACAGTAACTGCTTTGCGCCTAGGAGATCACCAATTTGTGACCCAGAACAGACACGGCTGCTGTTATTAGTTATGAAACATTGCTGCCATGAAACATTGTTTTTTTAACACCTTTATTAAATTATCAGTTGAGGCATAGGAATATATATATACATATATATATATATATATATATATATATATATATATATATATATATATAGATATATAGATATATATATATATATATATATATATATATATATATATATATATATATATATATGGGTCTGGGTTACAACATCGACAGATGAGAAGACCGACTGTGAAATCACCGACGCCAGAAGATCGACGGATGAAAACACCAACGCGGAGAACACCGAGATGGGGAAAGGATGTGTAAGTATGCGGTAGTGACGGACGTTAGGGTGCGAGTAAGGTAAGTGTGCGATGTTGACGGTCTGTAGGGGTAGGGGTGGGTTAAGTGAGTTAGGGTTAGGGCGCGGGTAAGGTAAGGGTGCAGTAGTGAATTATTTGGGTTAGGGGCGGGTTAAGTGAGTTAGGGTTAGGGCGCGGGTTAGGTTAGTGTGCGATAGTGACGGACCTTAGGGTTAGGGTTTCGTTAGGGTTGTGGATAGTTGTGTATGTAAGGTTTAGTGTTTTTTTTGTTAGGATTTAGGTGTGCTTGTGTTGTGTGTGTGGTTTTTGGTCAGGGAATTTGTTTTGTTTATTGGTTGTTGTGATGATGTGTTGAGTGTGTGCGGTGTCGTGTTTGTGAACTGTCGATGATGTGGTGTCGGTGATGTTGTTGTCGATGTTGTGTGCTGTCATAACCTAGAACCATATATATATATATATATATATATATATATATATATATATATATATATATAGATATAGATATATATATATATATATAGATATAGATATATATATATATATATCTATATCTATATATATATATATATATATATATATATATATATATATATATATATATATATAGATATATATATAGATATATAAAGAACCTGCTGGAAAGCACTAGGAAGCCTGAAACTGATTCAAGCACTCAGCTGTCCTTGTCAATAAGGTGAAATTAATTATAGGCACTAAACAGCCTATAATTGCAAAGTACCTTGCAAAGGTAAGGGAAAACAGCTCTTAAACTTTACAAGAAAGCACTAGGAAGCCTGAAACTGATTCAAGCACTCAGCTCTCCTTGTCAATAAGGAGAAATTACTCATAGGCACTAAATAGCCTATAATTGCAGAGTACCTTGCAAAGGTTAGAGAAAACAGCTCTTAAACTTTACAAAAAAAGCACCTAAACAGGCATGTCCAAGGGTCAGCTTCCGGTGACTTCTCCTGTCCACCTGGTGACTCTGGGCATACTGGGGCAGTGCTGCAACTGCCTCATGTACACAGACAATCCTCTCCTCCTACCACCCAACACTACAACCTGCGAGAGATGCACTTACATAGCCAAACTGGAAGCTAAGCTCTTTCCGGCCAAGATTGTGCTAGACAGTCAAGAGGAGAAGGTTAACACTTGCATTACACCTCAAGCAACTCATAGCCCTTCAAAACCCAGACCATCAACACCCACACATAGCAACACTAAACCCACATATGTGGGGGACCTTAACATTAATCTGCCCAAGCGAGGACCTCTGAATCCAAAACGCAAACAAACACCAGTCACAACCAAAGTGACACATAGCTCACAACACCAGTGTGCCACCCAACAACAGCCCCTAAGGCAAGACAAAGTACCCTACATTTTAGTTATAGGTGACTCTATAGTCAGGCACACTGATGTCCCACTCACCAGGCTGAACAAGGAGAAAATTACAGTCATCTGCCTGTCACGTGCCAGGATCCGCCACATAATGCATGCACTCAAGTCACTCTACAACAAGTGCAAATACGACTCTGTCATTGTCCATGCTGGAGTGAATGACTTGAGACGTACCTCCCTGGACTACATGAAAAGAGACATGGAAGAGCTCTTGGAGCATGTGACCCAGGCAGGTATGACCCTAGCCCTGAGTAGCATCCTGCCTTTGCCCAGAATGATACCACAGTATAAGGACAATATGATTGACTTCAACAATTGGCTAAGCTTCTGGTGTCATTCAAAGGGGATCCAGTATTTGTCTGCCTGGGAAGACATGATCGACAAACCACGATGCTTTGCCAGAGATGGTCTGCACCTGTCACCCCTGGGATTCAGGTTACTGGCTAAAGGTCTTGCCACCCCTATAGTACCTTTTTTAGGCAAGGTTCAAAGGATAAATCCACCACTGTAACAGATACAAGCATGCAAAATCTGAAGGTAATGCTACTCAATGCTAGAAGTCTAAACCTCAAAATGCCCTCTCTCGGGGCACTCCTAAAAATGGAGAACATCGATATCTGTGCAGTAACTGAGACCTGGTTCAAGGCTCCAGAGAGCACCCCTGCAATACCAGACTACAATTCTTACCACACTTTTTGGCCACAAAACCAAGACTGAAACACTAAAGGTGGAGGAGTGTCCATATTCACCAGGGATATTCACACCTCCAGGCTAGTTGCCAAACACAATGCATCTGAAATTCTCCAGGTGCAACTAACACTAGGTAAGACTGCAATCCAAATTGTAGCTTGCTACAGATCCCCCACCATGCCCCAAGATTCTCACTACACCTTTCTAAACATACTGGAAAATATTAAGATACAGCCAAACACCCTAATACTGGGTGATTTCAACTACCCTACCATTAATTGGGAAAACTACTCGGGTACCAACTCCTTTTCCCAACGGTTCTTGGAATTCATAAATTCCACTGCCCTGGATCAAATAATCTATTGTCCCACCAGGGGAGCCAATATCCTAGACCTGGTCATTACCAACATGGGAGATAGATGCTCCACACCAGTGGTCACCCCCTCATTGGTCAGGTCTGACCATAAGCAAATCACCTTTGACATCCACATCCCACAGCCACCCCCCAGTAAGGAAACCTCCTTAAAAAAATTCTCCAAAGCCAACTTAATGCTACTGAAGTCAGAAGTGACAAACTTCACAACACCCACGCAGACAGGATCTGGAAGTTCGACTGCAGAACCCTACACTAAGGCACTGTACGAGCAGATCCACTCATGCATGAATCATGCCATCCCAAACAGAGCCAAGATGCTCTTCTCCAAAAAAAGGAAGCCAATCTGCTGGTCCCCTGCTATAAACAAACTATACAACAGAAGGAAGAAACTGTTGTAGAAAAGAGGAAATTCCCAGGATGCAAAAAACTCCCTCACCAGCCTCAGTAAGAAGCTGAGATCCCTCATAAAATCCTCAAAAGCTAGTTACGAAAATAAAATTGCCAAAGATTCCAAAGACAACCACAAGGCATTCTATAGTTATGTCAGGAATCTAAATGGCAATGCTCAGATCTGCTCTGAGCTACAACAGAATGGCATTAAATATACTGATCCCAAGGATATTGCCAATATCGTGGCAGATCGATTTAGTGCCAACTTCACCCCCCTCTCATCCCCTAAAGGGCCCATCTCAATACCAAAAGATTGCCAAATTCCGATAATCACAGCCACACAGGTAGAAACCGCACTCACGAAAGCTAACAATACAGCATCCATGGGACCAGATGACATCCCAGGATGTGTATTACATGAACTACAAAATGAAGTGGCACCTCACTTAAGTGTCATGTTTAATCATAGCCTCACCTCAGGCTTCGTGCCCACTGAGTGGCGCACAGCTACAGTTATCCCGCTCCACAAGGGAGGATCCGCCTTGGATCCCGGGAACTACCGTCCCATCAGTCTGACAAGCCTGATCTGCAAGGGCATGGAATGCTTTATCATGGAACTTATAAACAAAGACATTGGCAATCTTCAAACACTGGACTCCACCCAGTTTGGGTTTTTGAAGGGCTGATCTTGTCTCCTGAACCTGATTGACTTCTTCGAATCAGTCTCCAGAGCTGTGGACGAGGGTAAGGTGGTCCACACAGCCTATCTGGACCTCGCCAAGGCCTTCCACACCATCCCCCACACTGGAATCATAGATAAACTTACTAAGCTGGCCATAAATTCCTACGTCACTCGATGGGTTGCAAACTGGCTTACTGACTGAACCCAGACTGTAAAACTAGCCGATTCCAAATCCAGCTCCAGACAAGTGACAAGTGGAGTACCTCAGGGTTCAGTCCTGGGACCACTCTTGTTTGGCATCTACTTTTCTGAAGTACAGGCCAACATTAAGGGACTCTGACTAACAAAGTTTGCAGATGACTGCAAACTGGGAGCCATTACTGAATCCCCAAATGATGTGGATATTCTACAAAAAGGCCTTACAGAAACAGATGCCTGGTGCAAGAGCCATGGGCTCAAGCTTAATGCCAAGAAATGTATAGTTATCCCCTTTGGAAAAAAACATGTACCCATGAATTACCACATAGGTGGCAGGACGCTAAACATCGAAAGTGTAATGAGAGACTTAGGGATACAGGTGGACAGTGGTCTCACTTTAGATAACCACATTGTCACAACAGTCAGAAAATCCTTCTATGTGGCACACCTCATCACTAAGGGCTTTTCATCCAGAAAAAAGGAGGTCATTGTCCCACTGTATTCATCCCTCATTAGACCCATTATAGAGTATAATGCCCCATTTGGTATGTACCTCACAAGACATCTGCAACAGCTGGAAAGGCCACAGAAATACCTCACTAAAAGAATCACAGGCCTAAAGCAGATGCCATATGCTGACCGTCTAAAAACCTCCAGCTATACTCTCTGGCATATCGTCTACTCAGAGGCAATCTCTGCTTAACATACAAGGCCATGTCAAACCCTGAGCTGTTGGACATGCTCCACTTAAAGAAATCCCAATCCCTCATAGCCACACGCTCCAGGGATCCAAACCTTGTCAACACAATGAACAAAACATGCTAGCGGGATAGGTTCCTGACCCAAAGACTCCCCATACTCTGGAATAGACTGCCCATACATGTCAAGCAGAGCGCCTCATTGGCCCTCTTCAAAAGAAACCTTGATGATTGGATGGGAGATAGGAAATTCACCCCAGGGATCATGTCAGTCGCCCTGCTTAACCGGGGCCTAGAGAAGTAAATATTGTGGGAAGAAATATCCAGGGAATTGTTATGGCTAGGCTTGCATAGGCCCTAGGGCCAATAGCCTAGTACCAACATATATATATATATATATATATATATATATATATATATTTATATAGGTTCATAGGTGTGTACTAGACTCATGTCCCTGGAGCCTTTACAAGCCTAGCCCATATGTAAAAGAAAACAATATATTTTTTTATTTTCATACATTATTTATTTATTTTATTTTCAATTTGTTGACCGGGTTTGTCCGGCTGAGCTGATAGCCCTTTTTCAGCGGTGGCCCTGGGAGAAAAGCTCCACATTATTTATATTTAAGCAAAATTGCAGAAAGAAAGTATTAACAATGCTTAAGCTCACAAAAAAAATCTAACATTCTAACTAAAGAAAAAAAGAGTACAATCACTGATAATGTATAAAGGTACTGTGTTGATATTAAATTTGGGAGCTATATTAATATGTTGTTGTGTCTTTCGGCTTTTCCTGGTTAGGGGTCGCCACAGCAGAACTCCGGTCCGCTAATGATTGGCAGTAGATTTTTACGTGCCGTGTTGCCGGCCCTGATGCACAACCTTCAACGAAGGTACGCCCATTCACGCATGTCTCCACTCAGAAGATGCTCTAGCTGAGAATCGAACAGGACAACGTCTTACTGTGAGGTGACAATGCTACAGCAGCGCCACAACCGCAGTTTTGGAGATATAAGAATGATGCAATTGTTGTAAATACAGCCAGGTAGTTGTAATATGAAAAGATATGCAGGGGGTATATTAGTAAGGATGAATGAGAGGGAGTAAAAGTAAAAAATTATCCAGTTAAGGGAGAAAGATAGATGGTTGTAGAATGTAAAATAGGAATGAGTAGAGGGTAGACAGTGGATTAGAGATAGGAAAGGATGGGGGTTTAAGGGGGTGAGTACAGTGGCATATATGTTTTTTTTCTTTAGAAAAACTGCAGTTCAGTCCAACATTACATAAAATGCTCACTTCCTGCCTTCCCTTAAACTTCACACATGCTTTTCTTGAATATTTTTCTGCACAAACTGTTCCCACAAATTCCATTTATTTCTGTGTCATTTGCTCCTTCTCTTTTCTGAAGATCTCACTTCTAGCATCTCTTTTGAAATATTCAGTATTTCAAATAAAATTGATTTAGAACCTAATTTCAATGTTCTAGTAATTGTCTTTTGGGAAGACAATAGAATTAAACTTCATAAAGCCTTGCTATGTACATGCAATTCAAATCTTGTGTTCCAGCTCAAAAGAATCAGTTACTTAATTACAACTATCTGAGTATTTTGTTTATTTTTCTATTCTCTCCCCATTATTGAAACTCCTAGTGAAATGTATATATGCCCAATTTCTAAACTATCTCCTAAATAACAACCTACTCACAAACACCCAGAATTTTGCCGAGCACACAGCATCACTACAGCCCTACAGTCATTCACAGATACTGTTTTAAGCCTTGGATGCAAACCTTATTACTTCTGTGATCCTATTAGAGCTATCTAAGGCTTTTGACACAGTATCAGATACCAAATTACTGCAAAAACTAGAAGCCATAGGCTGCTCCCCTAATACACTTACTTGGTTTTCAAGCTATCTACAAAATAGGAAACAAGCTGTAAAATGGCAAACTAAACTCTTAGACCATCTTGACAAAGTACAGGAGTTTCCCAAGGCTTAATTCTAGGATCACTTCTCTTTAATATATTCATAAACGATGTCCACAAAGCATGCCTACAAATCACCCATGTCCAGTATGCCGATGACTCCACCATAATCTCCACCTCCATTAACTTATCCAACCTACAAATGATCACACAAACCACCTTCACATCCATTGAAGCATGTTTAACTGATACCCAACTATTATTGAACCCCAAGGAACCAAAACACCTCTTATTTTCACCAAAAGCACTAGAGTCCGGCATCAAAATCCTGTCTCAGAACAATACAATTATAGAACAGGTTAAAACAGCAAAACTACTAGGAATAACAATTGATAACAAACTCACCTTCGAATCCCATATTTTGAATGCAATAAAAATGGCCCACTTCAAACTAAGTAAATTCTACAGTCACAAACTTTACCTAGACAAACCTACAAAAATAAAACTTGCAAACACTCTACTGATTCCGTCCATCCTCTATGGTAATCCCATTTTCACAAATCTCCATACATCACTGAGAAATAAACTTGAATCCTGCAATTACAAAATAGCAAAATTTGCCTCAGGAATGTCCAGCCGATCACATCTTTGCCAAGCCATCTCAGAATTAAACTGGCTTGAATTCCCTCACCTCTTACACTACACACAACTCACTCTTGTCCATAAACTCATTTACAAACCTTATAACTGCCCATCACTCCAACCAGTCCTACAGACCTATGTCCCGGCATGTAACCTTCATTCCTCACATAAACAGCTTTTATGCATGTCTAGACCCAACAAGAGAGCAGGACAGAGCCTATATTCTTATAAGATTACTAACCTCTGGAACAGCCTACCTCCCCACAACACTCAGCTAGACTCCTTAAATACATTTGAAGTTATACTAAAGTCTCATCATCTTAACAATTGCATCTGCACATGTTTAAATCATCCAAAACCACCTTAACTCCATAATAACCCCTAGTCCTAATCTTCCCCCACTGCCTTCCTTTTCTTTCTGTTGCTGTGGAAATGTCGTCATGAACTACCACTCAATACTGTTATCTCTGCTGCCATACCTCCAAGTCACCATGTCTTAGCCATGGTCCTTTTTCACATTCGTGTCAACACTTACACCCTGCTGTCTAAATTCATCACTTTTTTCCTCCCTCTTCTACATCAGATGTGAAACAGGCTGACTGTCTTTACATTGTGGTTAATCTTTCACCGTTTTTTTTAATTGCCATTAAAGGGATATGTATCAATCTACTGTATCAATTTTCTCTATTGTATTTAATATTTCAACTACTATCTGGATAATCTGTCTTGAACATTTTTACTTACTAAGTTATGTGGGGCTTTTTCTCCCGGGCCTCCACTGAAAATGTGACTCTGATACAGTGGACTTTCCCGTCAACAAATATCAGTAAATAAATACATTTTGAAAACCTGCCAGCTTATTATACTCCCAAAAACATGATCCCGGTTGCCTCTTTCTTTCCCATCACACCTCCAACACTTGCCTCTGCCTGAGGATGCTTCTTTGAAGTATGTATGGGGTATAAAAAATATCTATGCAAACAGTTCCAAGTAAAAATATTAAAACTTCTGGACTTAAATGTATATGTGAGTGCTATATATATATGCTCCCATTGTTCCCTTATACATAGTTTTTCCAGTCTTCTTTCCCAATCTTTTGTAACATCCTTTGAATGAACTCCAATAGTTATTATGCAATATTGTATATGCTCCAGTAGTTATCCCTTTTTCTAATAGCAGCTTCTGTTCTAGATTTGACTAAAAATTCTACCAGACAAGTCTTTCACTTCGACTCTCTTATCCCTTTGTTTTTGCTTGTACTCTAATATCAATCTCTGATAGGGAAGCAGTTTCTAATCTGCAGTCCAGATGTTTACTCAGCCTCAACCCACTGCATTACCTTTCCCTCTCTAGTTGTTTGCTCCCAACACTTTGGTTACTTTGCCAGTTTTCGCCAGTAAATTCCAGCCCCCTCTTGCCTATTTTCTGTACCCACACTTGGCAAAATCTCCTTTCAACATTCTCTTGATGGATTAGTTCTTAAAATACTTTCTGAAAATTTATGAATATAACATTTGTATTGATGTTACAATTCTCCTGAAGGATCTGCATCCAAAATCCAACTCTCACCTTTTTTTTTTATTTCCCCCACCCACTTCATCATCATCTCTTTCCATTTTGAATTGCAGTCTTCAGCTTATGCTGCATAACTCTACGATATCTATTAATTTCAGGTAATTCTAACCCAGCTTGTTAGATGCTAATTTACAAAGAAGGCCACTTAAAGAAATTTGACTAGCGTTTCTTTTGTTGACCTTACCAAAGCATTTGATCACATTGAACATAATCTACTACTCAATTTCTTCACACCAGTAAACATTAATGAAAAATGGAGGTTGGTATAACAACTGTTTTTCTAACAGTAAGTTCCTTGTCAAGACAGAACCTACCACTGAAACACAGTCCCATTTATTTAAGGAGTTCCCCAAGGGTCAGTTCTCCTTCCTCTCTTTTCCTTAATATTTTGTAACCTGCTACCCACAAATGTCTATGCCCTTCCAATAATTCTACAGGCTGACAACATGGCTGTTTATAGGCCATACCCTCTTACCCTTCTTCTGTAACAATTAAGAAAAACTCCTGCAGCTGGGCACAGCACCCATTGATGCCTGGCTAAATCACATTCAGTGTATTATTAACTAAATAAAATGTAATACGGAACCAAATATTCCACTAAATTGTGAAATTCAACTCCGTGCAACCAATACTATAAGAAACAGTGACAAGTGCCAGAGGATATCACTACATCAATCTTTCAACTTAAATATCACATAGACAGTTACTCTTCTGGCCATAGAAAATTTCCTATTTTTAACTTCTGAATTTAATGAAACACTATGAAAAAGGCATTTTGCTTTCAGAAGTAGTGTATAGCTTCCCTTTCAATGCTACTATACCACAGAAAAAGAATTTTCACATTATGAACACCTCATTTGATTTTCAACAAAAAGTTAAATATCCAGTAGAAAATGTACATTATAATCACTTCTATATAAAACACTTGGACTTAATTCCATTTTCCTTTCCACGTGCATGGTTTCATTCAGACTACCCCTATCTAACCTCAGGTCTCTTATCTTTAAGTATTTTATCCTTTTAGACCACTTAGAACAAATCCACATACAGTAACCATGAGATATTTCTCTTGTCTCCAAACTTTGAGAATCATACCCTGTTCAACACTGAAAACTTGTGAATTCTACCCTATTTTTAAAAATACCCTTAAAAGCATTAGATGATAGCTGTGAAATGCTAATGCTTCTAGGACAATATACCCTTAACTTCTTTTATTACTTAAACCCTATACTCAAAAACACTATTTAGATAAGGTAATCTCAAAGTTAAATGATGATATAAAATGCACAATAGAATGCATGTCTGAGATTAAAGCAGAGATAAGGGAAGAATGAACACAATTTACAAAAGGATTCTGCAGTCTGGGACGTATTTTCCACAGGCCCGGGGGCTTTGAAGGATTTTACCTCAGTTTTGAGGAGTGTGAAATTTGCTGATCATCACCAACATGGGGACTCTATGCTCCAGACCAGAAGTGTATCCCTCACTGGTAAGATCAGACCATAAACTAATCTCACTAGATATTCACATCCCGACCCCAGCCCCTGTCCAGAAAACCACAGTGAAAAACTTCTCTAAAGCAAATTTCACACTCCTCAAAACCGAGGTGAAATCCTTCAAAACCCCCGGGCCTGTGGAAAATACGGCCCAGACCGCAGAATCCTTTATAAATGCATTCTATGAACACCTTCAGGAATGCATGGATCATGCAATCCCAAATAAAGCCAAGACCCAATCCTCCAAGGTTAGGCGTCCTGTCTGGTGGACCCCAGCCATAAACAAACTATACAATAGAAGGAGGAAGCTACTACATGATAGAGCAAAATCCCAAAAAGGGAAGGCATCTCTGATCAGTATTAGCAAAAAACTACGGGCACTCATAAAATCGTCTAAAGCCAGCTTCGAGAGAAAAATTGCACAGGACACTAAGGATAATCACAAGGCTTTCTTTAGTTATGTTAGGAATCTGGGTGGGAATTCCCAGATATGCTCAGAATTAGTCCAAAATGACAAAAAATACACCGAACCCACAGACATTGCCAACATCCTAGCTGACAGGTTCAGCGCAAACTTCTCCCCCCCTTCCCCACCAAAAGGGCAAATATATATCCCAGCAGAGTGCTGCCCCCCTGACATCTCAGATGCTCAGGTGAGAGCTGCCCTCTCCAAAGCAAAAAACACAGCATCAATGGGACCAGATGGTGTCCCGGGCTGCGTCCTACATGAACTCCAAGAACTAAACCCAAACATAAAACTACTGTTCAATCTCAGCCTTACTACAGGATATGTACCCAAAGAGTGGTGTACAGCAAAAGTGGTCCCTCTCCACAAAGGTGGTGCCTCAACGGATCCTGGAAACTATCGCCCCATAAGCCTGACTAGCTTGGTCTGCAAAGCTATGGAAAGGATCATTATGGACCTCATAAATAAAGGTATTGGGGACCTACAGACACTGGATCCTACCCAGTTCGGCTTTGTTAAGGGCAGATCCTGCCTCTTAAACCTGGTTGATTTCTTTGAAACAGTCACCAAGGCCATTGACGAGGGGAAGGTGGTCCACACAGCCTACCTGGACCTTGCAAAAGCCTTCGATACAATACCCCACTCGGGCATTATAGATAAGCTCACCAGCTTAAATATAAACCCCTATGTCACTAGATGGGTTGCAAACTTGCTCAAGGACAGAACCCACATGGTTAGAATTGCTGGAGCCATGTCAGAGTCCAAACCAGTTACAAGTGGCATCCCATAAGGCTCAGTCCTGGGACCTCTCTTGTTCGGTATATATTTCTCGGAGGTACAGGCTAACATGGAAGGACTGTGGCTGACCTCGTTCGCAGATGACTGCAAACTGGGCGCCATAATCGACTCTCCAGCCGACACAAGCATCCTACAAAAGGGCCTCATAGAAACAGACAACTGGTGCCAGAGCCATGGCCTCAAGATAAATGCCAAAAAGTGTATAGTCATCCCCTTTGGCAAAAACCAAATGCCCAGAAATTACCACATAGGTGGTAATCCATTAAGTATGGAAGAAGTAATTAGGAACCTGGGTACCCAAGTTGATAGCAATCTCTCATTTGACAACCACGTGGCCAAAGTGGTTAGAAAAACATTTTATATAGCCCACCTAATCATGAAGGGATTCACATCTAGATCAGTGGAGGTCATCGTGCCTCTTTACTCATCCCTCATCAGGCCCATAATTGAGTACAATGCCTCTTTTGGGATGTACCTTACCAGACACCTGCAGCAATTGGAAAGACCCCAAAAGTACCTCACCAGGAGGATCAAAGGGCTCAAACAGATGCCATATGCTGCCCGGTTAAAGAAACTCCAGCTCTACTCAGTGGCATACCGCCTGCTCAGAGGCGATCTGTGCCTGACGTATAAAGCCATGTCCAACCCGGAATTACTGGACATGCTGGACCTCAGAAAATCCAAATCCCATCGAGCTACGTGCTTGAGAGACTTGAACCTCAGCACTGAAATAAATAGGACATGGTGGAGGGACAGATTCTTAACCCAGAGGCTCCCTTCACTCTGGAATAAAATCCCAGTCCGGGTTAGGCAGAGTCCCTCATTGACTCTCTTCAAGAGGAATCTTGATGAGTGGATGGGAGATTGTAGGTTTACCCCGGGTATCACTTCTGTGTCACTGTTAGACAGAGGCAGAGTATACTAACCTTGAAATAGGGCGTAGCAAAATTCATTTAAAATGGGTGGTGAAAGCCAAACACATTCTGGCTAGGCTTATAAATGCCCTAGGGCAGATAGCCTAGTATGAACCTATGAATCTAATACAAAGAGAACACAGAGTTGCACTGGTGCAAAGATATTCATAATTAGTTGTGTGATCACTCATTGCCCTGAATATCTACGCAGCACATGTACAACCAAGAATGTGCAAGTGTATATCTTGTTAATATGGTAGAGGAAATCAGAATTGCTTGTATACACATGATTTGCTGTCCTGCTGCAAAGCCATCTGTGGCAAAGACAGATAACACATTCCCACCATGTTTTGTACTTTCATTAAAATGATAGTTCAAATCTACAGCTGTGTAAAATTATGTAACATGTTAAAATGATTCTTTTTAATATTAATATTTCTGTGGCACACGTCACATGGTGAAACAAGTCATTATTTATAATTTAATCTCAACTTGGATGATATGACAGCATAAATTACAGCTGTGACTCAGCTATATGTGCAGCATACCTTATAAAGACACTGAGGCACACAGGACTTAAGATCCTTATACCACAGTTCAAGCCCCCACATTACTTTTTTAAGCATAAATTATATTTTGAACTTTTTACAAAGAAACTGTATTTTTGCTTTGTCTTTCTCGATTGTGCATGGTTCACCTCTGCACAAACATACCTTATAGCTGCAGACAAAAAAAGATGCATTGTTGTTGTTGTTGTTATGTCTTTCAGCTTTTCCCAGTTAGAGGTCGCCACAGTGGAACTCCGGTCCGCTAATGATTGGCAGTAGATTTTTACATGCCGAGTTGCCGGCCCTGATGCACAACCTTCAACGAAGGTATGCTCATTCACGCATGTCTCCACACAGAAGACGCTCTAGCTGAGAATCAAACAGGACAACGTCTTACTGTTAGTCGACAATGCTACCGCAGCACCACCACCGCACTCCAAAATATGCATTGTAACGTGGAAAAAAGATACATTGTTACTTCTTTCGCCTTCATAGCTTCATAAGTTCATAGGTTGATACTAGGCTATCTGCCCTGGGGCATTTATAAGCCTAGCCAGAGTGTCTTTGGCTTTAGCCACCCTTTTAGATTAGTTGATTGTGCCTCTGTATAGTAGGTCACAGAAGATAGCCCTTTTAAGGTTAGTTTACTGTGCCTCTGTCTAGTAGGGACACAGAAGAGATCCCAGGGGTAAACCTACAATCTCCCATCCACTTGTCAAGATTTCTCTTGAAGAGGGTCATTGAGGGGCTCTGCCTAACATGGATTGGGATTTTGTTCCAGAGTGAGGGGAGCCTCTGGGATATGAATATGTCCCTCCAGCATGTCCTATTTATTTCTGTGCTGATGTTTATGTCCCTGGAGCATTTAGCTCTAAGGGATTTGGATTTCCTGAGGTGGAGCATTTCCATTAATTTTGGGTTGGACATGGCTTTATACATCAGGCACAGATCGCCTCTGAGTAGGCGGTAAACAACTGAGTAGAGCTGGAGTTTCTTTAGCCTAACTGCGTAGGGCATTGGTTTGAGTCCCTTGATCCTCTTGGTGAGGTACTTTTGTGGTCTTTCCAGTTGCTGCAGGTGTCGGGTAAGGTACATCCCAAATGGGGCATTATATTCAATTATGGGTCTCATGAGTGATGAGTAGAGGGGCACAATGACCTCTCTTGATCTAGATGTGAACCCTTTCATGATAAGGTGGGCTATATAGAAGGTCTTTCTAACCACTTTGGCAATGTGATTGTCAAAGGAGAGATTGCTATCTACTTGGGTCCCCAAATCCCTAATTACTTCTTCCGTACTTAATGGATTACCGCCTATGTGGTAATTTGTGGGCACTTTGTTTTTCCCAAAGGGGATGACTATGCACTTTTTGGCATTTAGCTTTAGGCCATGGCTCTGGCACCAGTTATCCGTCTCTGTGAGACCCTTTTGGAGGATGCTTGTGTCAGTCGGCGAGTCGATTATGGCACCCAGTTTGCAGTCATCTGCGAACTTGGTCAGCCATAGTCCTCCCGTGTTAGCCTGTACCTCAGAGAAATATATACCGAACAAGAGAGGTCCCTTGTACAAACACAGTATGCGGCATTGAGCTATGGTCAGCACTCATACACAATACCTGCAGACAAAAAAAATAGATTGTAACTTGCAAAAAAAAATACACTCTTTCTCGTTCCACCTTCCTGTGTGCAAATAAGGTAAGTGGTATGGTACAGCACTCAGCACTCTGCACAGTAAAGATTGTAAAAAATAGACCTTCTTCTTAGCTTTCCCTGTGCAACATGTGTAAGTTCATGCAGCTGGCAAGAATGGTTCCTAATTCAGGGCTGAAAGATGGGAAGTAGCGAAGAATATTCAGTGCACTCCTTATAAAAATCCTCAGCAGTAGGCTGCTGCTGGGAGACTATACTCGTCTCAATATAAATTCAAGGTTTGGAAAGTGTAGCCAAGGCTGTCTCCAGTGTGACTGGATACCACTTACTGGGGAGCAATGCGGGTATCACTATAATGACCTGAAATGGTGCATGCAGGCAAAACTCAACCAGTGGCTGGATGAATTTAGAACTGCTTACATACTACAGTTGTGTAAGTATATAGATAAATATACTTTGACTAATATAAAAAACTGGAGATAATCAAGACTGGTATAAATAATCTTTTTCTCTTTTTCTCTCCTTATTTATTTTTCAGCTGCTCAGGAGATTTCAGTGAACAGGGAGGCCCATGCTGAATGCTTAGAAAGACTCAGAGAAGTAAGGGATATGTGCATAGCACAAGTTAACATTATTTTGTTAAAAATATTGTTCTGTCATACATTACTATTTCATACATTACATTACTATAGCAAATTAAGCATGGATATCTTTTTTAAGCACCTTTATTAAATTATCACTTGTGGCATAGGCACATTTACATTTATATAATTGTAATCAAACTATATTTACAAGTTAAAATTATCAAACAATATGCTTCACATATATTGCTATATATCATATAACCTAAGCAACATTACATAAATTATTTAGTTCCTGCCCCCTTTTTTTAAACATGAAACATCTTTAGTAAACCATCACTTATGACATAAGCAATCATACAAACAAACCACACTGGCACAATACTAGTTGCAAACATTTTACATCACACACCATAGTGATACACTCCAATTTGCAAACATTATATATCACTTCTACCCAATTGTTTTCAAACATTGAATAGCTCATTTAAGTCCTGCCTTCTTTTAAACATAATTCCTGTCCTGTATGCATTGTTCTCACAGTTCCCCTTTTTCCTATGTAGTTTGCTCCTACCTTTTTCTAAATATCTCTATTCCTGTTGTTTTATCTCTGTTACTACATTTACTACTTCTAATATTGTTGGTTTAGATTTTTGATTTCCATTTTCTAGTAATTGCTATTTTGGCAGCCCCCATAATTAGAGACAGCAAGGCCTTACCTTCTTCTTCTTCTTTTGGCTTTTCCTGACTATGGGTCACCACAGTGGGACAATGGTCCACAGAACGATTGGCAGTAGAGTTTTACGGTGTCAAGTTGTGAGCCCGGTGCCCAACCTTCAACAGAAGGCACACACATGGACACATTCATACCTAGGGCCAATTTAAAGTGTCCAGTCCACCTACAGCATGTCTTTGGGATGTGGGAGGAAACTGGAGCACCCTGAAGAAACCCAAGCGACCACAGGGAGGACATGCAAACTCACAGCAAGGCCTTACCATGTCTAGGCAATTCTGGTTCTGTATCATAGCTCAGAAAAATCATATCCCTCATCACATGAATCTGCCCACCCAGCATCTCTAACAGTGCATCCCACAAGTAATCCTTAAAGTCCACCACCTCACTGCACTCCCAGAAAATATGTTCCCAGTTACCTCTTTCTTCCCCATCAAACCTCCAACATTTGCTATCTACCTGAAGAAAAAATTTCTGGAGTACTCTTAGGGTATTAAAATATTTTCCAAATGATATAATGTTTAACAATACAATCATCAATAAACAAGTATTATAAACCTTTATACACTTTATGTACAACTGACCTGAACAAAGGAGGGAAAAAATTAATAAAATATATGAAATTAGTAACAAAAAATTTATAATATTCAATTAATAAAGTATAAACTTACGGGTCTACCTGACAACACCGACACATCACAACATCGACAACGAAATCACCGACACCACATAACGGACAGTTCACAAACATGAAACCTCACATGCCCGACACACCATAATACCGACAATCAACAAACAAAACAAATCCCCTGTCCAAAAAGCACACACACAACACAAGCACACCAAAATCCTTACAAACCCACACTAAACCTCACATACACAACTATCTACAACCTTAACCCAAACCCTAACCCTAAGGTTCGTCACTATCGCACACTCACCTAACCCGCACCCTAACCCTAACTCACTTAACCCACCCCTAACCCAAAGACTGTCACTATTGCACACTCACCTAACCCGCGCCCTAACCCTAACTCACTTAACCCGCCCCTAACCCAAAGACTATCAATACCACACACTTACCTAACCTGCACCCTAACCCTAACTCACTTAACCCACCCCTATCCCTACAGACCATCAATATCGCACACTCACCTTACTTGCACCCTAATGTCTGTCACTACCGCATATTTACACAGCCTTTTCCCATGTCGGTGTTCTCAGCGTCGGTGTTTTCATCCGTCAGTCTTCTCAGTTGTCGATCTTCTGGCGTCGGTGTTCTCATTGTCAGCATTCTAAGCTGTCGACGTTGTCAGGTAGACCCAAACTTACACATTAATTATTTATGATTCATTTTTAATGTCTCAATAAGAGTTAAACTTTTTTCTCAAGGATTGTTTGTCCATGTTTTAGGTGAAATTCTCAATTCCTTCACCTTGATTTCTAATGTTGCTGTTTCTTCCATCAATCTCAAGAATTATTCCAGAGTAGGTTCTTATGAAGACTTCCACTTTCTAGTTATACAGTTCCTTGCCACAGCTAGTAGGACCAAAGTAGGTATAGATCTTTTTTATTCATTCAAATAGTATCATTAACATTTAAGAGGACTAAAGATTTGGTTAAAATAAAGGTATCTGTGAATATAGCTTGGAGAAAAATAATAATTTCTTCCCAGACTTTTTTTATATTAATACAATCAAAAAATATTTGAGACCAATCAGCTTTACAGTTTAAAGAACATCTCCAACAAATGGATTTATCAAGTGAATTGAATATGGCTAGTTTATCAGGTGTAATAAATGCCCTGTGAATATATTTCCATGTAAATATTTTCCATACTTGTAAATTAAATGTTAGCAGAAGATAAAAGACTTGTTTTACTCTCAATTGATAGATTAGTGTGACATCCTTTTGCTATGAAATTCCAGTATCTTGCATTAGGGTTAGTTTTATATGTTATCAATATTTTGTATAATTTTGAAACTAGATTTGTCCAATTATAATTGTCGTAAATAACTGCAGATATTAGACTTATCAAATTTGGACTAGTATAAGGAGAATTAATAATTTTACTATTAAGATCCTTAACATATGATAATATGCTTTGTAGTATCAACCAATCTGCTGATGGAATGTCATATTTATTCTGAACTTGTTGAATGTCTAATACTACTTGATTCTCTATACAATGTTGCCAAGTAAAGTTTTTCCCCTCCCATCTAGTTAAAATAACATTGTTAATTTTATTGAAGAAATTATTTGTAGAGCTAAAGGGTATTATCAAGTCTAGCCAAATCTTCATATCCATGTAAGTATATATAAATCTTCTGAATAAATTGTAAATATTATTTATATAATTTAAGTTTGTTGGTTTTGTTATATTATATTGAATATTACCAGTCAATATGTGCCACATCCTATTATTTTGTTCACTTAATATACAATTTTTAATTATTTTATTTTCATTTAGAAAAATAATAGTGTGCAATGTTTTCCATGTTGAAGAATAATTAGGATCTGTCCAAGTAATGATAGTTCTTAATATGGAAGCTTTTATGTATGATTCTAGATCTGGAAGTTTAATTCCACCCATTTCCCAAGATCTAATATGATGTGTATAGGCTATTCTATTTCTTTTTGGATACCAACGAAAGTTTAATAGAATTTTATTTATTTCTTTCAAGATTTTCTTGTTAGGTACTATAGGAATAGCTTGTGCAATGTGATACATTTTTGAAAGTATTGTCATTTTTATTGTTTGTAATTTGTCTTCAAATCTCAAGAACATTTTATTCCAGTTTACTATTAACATTTTTATTTTATTAATTATGTTGCTATAATTTGTGGCTAACGTAGATTCCAAATTATCACATAGTGTTATTCCTAACTATTTAGGGTATTAAAATATCTATGTAAACATTTCAAAGCAAAAATCCTAAATTTACTAGTTTCTTTTTTTTTTTTTTTGCATGTTCGGGAGACATAAATATATCCTCCCATTGTTTCTTTGTGAATTGCTTATTCAGTCTCTCTTCTCAATCCTTTCTGACTGCCTCTGATTGATTATTCTAGTTATCATGCAATATTGTATATGCTCTTCTTCCATTTTTTATGGCAGCTTCTATTTTAGATTCTACTAAAAACTGGACCAGTGCTGGTCTTTCATTTAACCCCCTCCCCATTTCTTTTTTTTTTGCCTATACTCTGATATAAATCCTTGATAGGGAAGGGAATCTCTAACCTGCAGTCCAAATAAATTCTTGGCATCTGCTCATTATATAATTTTTCCCTCTGTAGTTATATGCTCCCGATACCTTGGTTCCTTTGCCAATTTTCTCAAATAAATTCCAGTCCCCTCTTACCTTTTGTCTATATCCCTAATTGCAGTCATCCCTATTGGCAGAATCTCCTTTCTCCATTCCCATGTTGGCTTAGTTCTTAGAATATATTCTGTTACTTTTAGGGACATAATATTATATATGATTACTTGTTATTCTCCTTAAAGGCCTACATCCAAAACTCTAGTCTCTCCTTGTTTCTTGAGCTTCCCCCCCATTTCAACATCATCCCTTTCCACTTTGAATTATAGTTTTCTGCTTGTGCTAGGTATACATGCCTTAACTGTGTAGCTTTGAAATATGCCTTCAAATTGGGTCATCCCAATCTGCCCTGTTCTACTGGAAGAATTAACTTATCCTACTTAACTCTTGACATCTTCCCCTCCCAGATAAAGTTCTTCAGCTCTTTATTAATTGCTATCCACAACTGCCCCTCTGGTTGATAAAAATATGCCTGACCTGTTTATAAGAATAAAGGGACTAAAAACATTTTGACTGCTTGTATCTTATTATCTATATCCATATAACAAAGTATCTATTTTCTCAGTTTTTGTATTATCTTTTGTTTAGTCTCTTTTCACATATTCCAAAAGCATGGAAAAAACACTGATAAAACACCAAATAAAGCAGAAAACCAAGGCTAGATCCACATAAACCATTTATTTAGTGTTTTCGTCTGTAAGTGCAAATGGACTTCATCAGAATAACATACTCACTCACTCCAAATGCTTTTAAATATGCCAAAAGCACCTAATTCAATTAAGTCAATTTAAAGCTCCTCCCCTCTCCAACAAGAAACATTAGTTATAGAAGTAGCATAAGCAATGTAAAGTGCCTACTTTATCAAACCTCCCTACTTTCTAATACAATATATTATGCAAAACAAAACAAAATAAAACACCCTACAAAGTGATAAACAACATAAAAAATGTATATGTATATATATATATATATATATATATATATATATATATATATATACATACACACACACACACACACACACACACACACACACACACATATAAATATATATGTGTGTATAAAAAACATCTAAATATGAACACCATTCATTTTACCACTCAGCTAAAATCTACATCATTTGATAAAATAGGCTGCTTTTAGTTTCAGGAATCTACTTAAAGACAAAGCTTCATCATAAGATCTGGGGTGGTTGTTGCATTGACTTTCAACTGCCATTTGAGTTCCATAAACTCAAGGAACTCATCACAAGGACCCTATCTTTCACCCTCAGCATTTGGAGTGAGTGAGTATGCTATTCTGATTAAGTCCAGTTGTACTTATGGACAAAAGCACTAAATAAATGGTTTCTGTGGATCTAGCCTTGGTTTCCTGCCTTCATTTGGTCTCTTCTCACATATCCTTAGCTGCCACAAGAGAACCATTTTCAATCCATGGTCCGAAGTACTTTATTTTATCATGTCCCCATAAATAAAGATATTGCTGAACCAAGTTCTGTGTGGGTACATAATTTACCACAATTGCATTTGTTTTACCTTCATTAGTTTTGTATTCCAAAAAGATTTGAAACTGTCTCAAAATGTTACACAACACTGTAATATCTTATTCTGGTTTTGTCAGGTATAAAATAATATCATCTTCAAATAGAGCCAGCTTTTCTTGACTACCATAAAGCATGCATATCTTAGCTGTGAAAACAAGCAAGCATGCTTTATTCTGTCGATCATAATAATTGTAGGAGTCAAGTGTAATACTATATTCAGATGTTATGGGTTCAAATCCCACAAGTAAATTCCACAAGTAGCCAATATATACTAAAAATGTCCATTATTAATATATGTTATTTTTAAAAGCATATAAGCAATATATGCATATTGCAAGGATTATTTGGAACAATTCTCAGTCCCATTTTGGATTTTTAAGAAGTATAGTTAATGTAAAAGTAAAAAGGTAATTTTATTGTGCTAAATTATTGTATGTGACATATAATGGTTCTAATTATCTGTTTTCTTTTTTTTCTCTTACCCCACCCTTTATCTCTCTTTTTTATTTTTAGATGCTTGATCACACCATTCTGATGTCATGATTTTCTGACAATCAGCAAAATAATTTCCAGCACAGGGAGGTAGGCCAAACACTGTGGCTGAGACTGCTATCTGTCAAATTGCTGCCGCATCAATGCCCAGCACATGTGGGATGCAAGCTGGCTATACTGCCGCTGCTATCCCTACACTGCCTGAGCCCTCAACATCAGGTAGCATTACCCTGGCAGCTGATTTAGTGGTACCCTCTTGGAGTATTGGCTGAGGCAGGGATTTCATCACCCATTAGGAGCTGCCAGGCATGATGCATGAGGTATTAGAATGTAACATTGGTGCATGCCTCAGCCATCTGGATAAGTTGCTTGTGAGAATGCAGAGAAAACCCAAACTTCAAGTATCTAACAGGAAGCTGAGAAAGAGGACAGTGGTGACAGTTCTGAGGGTGAGGACAAGATTCTTACTGTCCCCATGCTTGTCCTCCAATGTCCCCTCCCTAGCCCCAATCAAGGTGTCCCCCAACCTTTTTGCATCCCTCACCATCCTTGTCACTGTCTTCTTTGTCCTGTTTGTTTGCACCTGCTTCCTCATCTACCCTAATTACCTGACCATAACATTCCTACATCCCTTCCCCAACATTCCTCTTGTTTTGAAAAAAAAAAAAAAAAATGGGCAAATTTGTCCCAAGCATAGCTCTCCACTTCGCACATGTGTCTTCTTGACCCACTTGACTCGGTTCAACTGGCTACCCAATATGATTGTATTGTTGTCACCCATCTGTGTTGTGCAGTCCATATTCATCCAATTTTCTAACCATCTTCATATTACACTGTTGATGAAGTGGATAGCTATGCTTCTTTCCTAATTCCGTCCAGTACATTTTTATATTGCTTACCCTTTTTTCTTCCCTCTGCTTGCCTCCCCATTTCACCACTTTCCTATCTACCCCATTTTCACACCTTTAATCTGGTCAAAAAGAGAATCACTCAACACACACATGGCAGAAATGCCCCCCTAATAAAGCCTTCATTTTTTATTCTATTTTTGTGTGGAGTTTGGCATCCCACACAAATGCCAATTGACAGTGAATGGCTCTTCAGCCATATTAGTGCAGTTACCTCTGCACAATGCTGCTTAAGCCTGCTTCACTGAAGGAACACAGAGTTAAAGCAAAATAAAGGCAGTACTTTGATGCTCATACTTAAGTAGTTATTTAGACTGCTAAATGTATTAAATGCAAATCCATATGTGTACTGTTAACATAAGTCACTTGACTGATGTTTATTTTCATAAAGTACTTCACTGTCATCATTGCTTCTCAAATTTTCAGGAATTATCAAAGTTGCTAATGTAATGCTATCGTGTCACCATATGTAAAAAATTTAATTGACCTGGATTTGAGCCCTATGTCATCTGTGCTCTAAACATGAATTCACTGCCCTTACACCTGCTGCCACTGGGAAAGCAGAGTAAAAAGTGTATTTCTTACCCTTAGTACTATCCAAAGTGCCGACGGCTGTGCCTCACCACTTACCCTGTTTGAGATAAGAAAGGCAAGCCAATAGACATATCTGTATTTTTCCATTTAAGCAGAGAATCTCATTTGCTTGTTGCTTAACTCTGCACAAATGGGGAAGGTAATGGCAACATCTCTTAATATTACAAAAGTTATGACACATATTTTTCCTTATAAACTACACTATGAACACCATAGTATCTGTTAGCTATCTCTCCCATAGCAAATATACATAGCTACCTCTCAAGTTCAAGTTGTATTCATTAAATGTTTCTCTTGCATGTGCAAACATTTTGCTGTTGTTCATGTAAACCAGTTGCTCAGCAGTGTGCTATGTAAAGAGGTGTTTGGTATGTATTATTATATTTATTGCAGTGATTCTTCACCCCTCAAAATCTGTGTAAAAACACAACAAAGAGAAGGTACTTGTTTATGACTGAACACAAAGTTACTCTGACTCATGTGTGCCCTGCACCCATGTACCCATGTACTTGAAAATGGATGCCAGTAATAGGCAAAATATCAAATACACTAAAAAAATAAATAGCACAACTGCATTGGTACATTATTTATAGCTTTATACTGATGATAAACATTGAGATTATCCTATACATGTCTTACTGTGGACTTCAATTCACCACTATATGAACACGTACACCGACACTTGCATCCATGCTGATCACACAATGTGTGTGTGTGTGTGTGTGTGTGTGTGTGTGTGTGTGTGTGTGTGTGTGTGTGTGTGTGTGTGTGTGTGTGTGTGTGTGTGTGTGTGTCTGTGTGTCTGTCTGTGTGTGCATGACTGAAACTGTGTAATGTACACAACATATTAAGAAACAGGTGCATGCACGTGTCAGTTCTGCAACATGCATTCCTGACACCTTATTGCATATAGTTTAAGAAGCTGTCTTTTAAAATATATCTGCGCCTTGGCAACAAAACAGAAAATTCAAAGTCCGCACTTTACAAATCACTCTCATAACAGGATATGTAACCTATATCATAGAATAATGGTGTAATCATCTATAAACACCACTATGACAAGGAAAAATTAAACTTTGTTGATTGTGCAAATAATATCTAATGTGTTCTGCAGATGGGTATAAAATAGGTAGATGGTCAATTAACACAACATCCAAATTGTGTGTGTTCCTGTATGCTAAAGAGTGTGTGTGTTTAGTCAAAAGAGCATGAATCTATTTCTTACTCTTAGCAACCAAGTCTTATGCAGAACAAAAATTTTTGCAGTCGTAAATGCCTACACAGCCATTTCATACAGGCCGCCCATCATCTTCTCCCAAACATACACTGATGATGTTATTAGCTTATAAAGTGTTCTGAAAAGTGAAAAAGTCATACTTGTGCCATAGTACTTCCATTAATTACCACGTTTTCTATCTTGTCTAATTAATCAGGTAGGGATTTTAATCTCACTGCAGTCAACTTGTGTGCAAGTGAGCATGCACAGTCAGAAGTGCATGAGTCTGTATCCTACTGTCAGCAATCAAGTTTCATGGAGAACACCCATTTTTACAGCCATACATGCCAACATAGCAATTTCATACAGGCCTCCTAACATCTTCTCCCAAACATACACTGATGATGTCATCAGCTATAAAGTGTTCTGCAGCAGTGAAAAAAGTCAGACTTGTGCTGTGGTGCTTACATTACATACTATGTTCATTACCTTGGGCAACTAGTTAGGTAGGGTTTGTAATCTCTTTGCAATGTGTGTGTGTGTGTGTGTGTGTGTGTGTGTGTGTGTGTGTGTCTGTCTGTGTGTGCGTGACTGAAACTGTGTAATGTACACAACATATTAAGAAACAGGTGCATGCACGTCTCAGTTCTGCAACATGCATTCCTGACACCTTATTGCATATAGTTTAAGAAGCTGTCTTTTAAAATATATCTGCGCCTTGGCAACAAAACAGAAAATTCAAAGTCCACACTTTACAAATCACTCTCATAACAGGATATGTAACCTATATCATAGAATAATGGTGTAATCATCTATAAACACCACTATGACAAGGAAAAATTAAACTTTGTTGATTGTGCAAATAATATCTAATGTGTTCTGCAGATGGGTATAAAATAGGTAGATGGTCAATTAACACAACATCCAAATTGTGTGTGTTCCTGTATGCTAAAGAGTGTGTGTGTTTAGTCAAAAGAGCATGAATCTATTTCTTACTCTTAGCAACCAAGTCTTATGCAGAACAAAAGATTTTGCAGTCGTAAATGCCTACACAGCCATTTCATACAGGCCGCACATCATCTTCTCCCAAACATACACTGATGATGTTATTAGCTTATAAAGTGTTCTGAAAAGTGAAAAAGTCATACTTGTGCCATAGTACTTCCATTAATTACCACGTTTTCTATCTTGTCTAATTAATCAGGTAAGGATTTTAATCTCACTGCAGTCAACTTGTGTGCAAGTGAGCATGCACAGTCAGAAGTGCATGAGTCTGTATCCTACTGTCAGCAATCAAGTTTCATGGAGAACACCCATTTTTACAGCCATACATGCCAACATAGCAATTTCATACAGGCCTCCTAACATCTTCTCCCAAACATACACTGATGATGTCATCAGCTATAAAGTGTTCTGCAGCAGTGAAAAAAGTCAGACTTGTGCTGTGGTGCTTACATTACATACTATGTTCATTACCTTGTGCAACTAGTTAGGTAGGGTTTGTAATCTCTTTGCAATGTGTGTGTGTGTGTGTGTGTGTGTGTGTGTGTGTGTGTGTGTGTGTGTGCGCGCACGTGTGCTCAGTCAGAAGAGCATGAGCCTCTATCGTACTGTCAACAATTAAGTCTCATGGAGAACAAGAATTTTTACAGTCATACATGCCTACACAGCCATTTCATACAGGCCTCTTAACATCTTCTTGCAAGCATACACTGATGGTGTCATCAGCTATAAAGTGTTATGTAACCATAAAAACATCAGAGTTGTACTATGGCACTTGCTTTAAGTACTGTGTTCCCTAGCTTGTGCAACTATTTAGGTAGGAACTCTAATCTCACTGCAGTCAACTTAGGTGTGTGTGTGTACATAGTCAGAAGGGTGTGAGGCTATATCCTACTGTCAACAATCAAGCCTCATAGAGAACTAAATTTTTTACAGTCCTACATACCTACATAGCCATTTCATACAAGCCTTCCAACATTGCCTTCTAAACATGCACTTATGATGTCATCTGCTATAAAATATCTGACACTGCAGTCAGATTTGTTATGTGTTGCTTGTGTAAAGTACTATGCTCTGCAGATAAGTTAATAGGGATTCTAGCCTCACTGTTGTCAACTGGTGTGTGTGTGTGTGTGTGTGTGTGTGTGTGTGTGTGTGTGTGTGTGTGTGTGTGTGTGTGTGTGTGTGTGTGTGTGTGTGTGTGTGTGTGTGTGTGTGTGTGTGTGTGTGTGTGTGTGTGTGTGATCAGTGTGATCAGTCAGATCATATTCTGGAGATCATTATAAACAGCATGTGAAACACTCCTACTGCCGTTTTATTCTCACTAGACACTGATGATTTAATCTGCTATAAAGTGTTCTCTGACACTATGAAAGTCAGATTTGTACTGTAGTGCTTCCATTAAGTATTGTGTACTGTAGATAGCTAGGTAGGGGTTTTAATCTAACTGCAGTCAACCTGAGAGTGTGCTCATCTTTGGAAACAATTTTACACCAAGATTTGGCTGACCATCTATGTCATACTCTCTTCCAAACAACTTCTTCTCAGCATATAATGATTTTATCAGCTTCTATAAAGCGCACTATGACACTTTTTAAGCCAGACATATTTGGCGGTGCTAGTCTTGAACCTTCTATACCTACATAGGTTTAATGTTCAAATCCAACCTCAGTTCACTGTTCTTTGTGTGCTTGGTGTTATATTACAGTCGTTGTATGATCCTTGGAATCTCTTTTTATTCAACTTCCACTCTGGTGAAGCTTTAACATAGCCCCAAGAATCCAACATCCCCTTTTTCACTCTTTCCACATAACTTCCTTTCATGTCATCATCTCAAAGATGCATATACACAGTGTGAAGCAGAGTCCTTCCATGACCCTCTGCAAGCCAGCTCCAGACCATTGGATATGTGATTACTAATCCTTTCATGGGGTGGTGCACAATGGAGCGAGTCAGTATGTAATACAAAATAACACATATACAAATAGCAAATACCCTTACTATCTTCCATCATATAGTTATAGCAATTGGTGTTTAAATGATATTATAGTGGCCAGTATTTTATGTGATGTTGGCTGTTAGCCTAGTAATGTCCTGTGTTGCTACTAGGAAGATTGCAGAGTCAATGTTGCCGTCATCCACGTGTGCTATGTAGAGGTGTGTATGCATGGTAACCCTACAACCATGTTTTCCAATCTGTGATTTGAGGTAATGTATTGATGGCCAATTGTGCCATTTGATTACATGTTCCTTGTATAACAGCTGTAGTAATATGCCTCCTGAGAACTGTTGAGATTGAATGATGCTATATATGTTGTTTCCTTACTAAGGCATGTGTTTTTGTAGTGGAGTATACCAACATTCTAGCCAGTTCTCATTCAACCATCACAGTGACACTTGCAATGGCACAGGTGTGCATGTGTATACCTACCATCATTAAATGCTCTGCGAGATACATTAATATAATGTCATACTGATTACATGGGCACAGATGTCATGTTTCATCCACATGTTGTTGTTGTTGTCTCTTTCGGCTTTTTCTGGTTAGGGGTCGCCACAGCAGAACTCCGGTCCGCTAATGATTGGCAGTAGATTTTTATGTGCCGAGTTGCTGGCCCTGATGCACAACCTTCAAAGAAGGTACGCCCATTCACTCATGTCTACACACAGAAGACGCTCTAGCTGATAATCGAACAGGACAACGTCTTACTGTGAGGTGACAATGCTACCACAGCACCACCATCGCAGTCTTCATCCACATGTTGTAATGCTGCTATATACACATGTAAGTTGTCCATATTCAATTGCAACCTTTGTGCATTAATTGTATGCACAAGTGTGTTGCTGTTCCCAAGGATTATTGAGGTGGTCCCCAGCAGCATTGTGTGACTGACAGAATTTGTGTCAGTGACTGTTCTGCATGAACCACATCCTCTTCATTTGTAATGTGTCCATATATGGTATCAGGGCACTCACACACACAGCTTTGCAGTTTAAAAAAAAAGTATGCATATGATGTGCAATTGATGTAATTACATGACAGGTAGAGCCGTATAACTGTGTGAAGATGTTTACTGTGTAGAATGTGATGCATACATAAGGCTGTATTTGGAGGTGTTGTCACAAATCATTTTTTAAATAAGTAAAAAATGATATGGGGAATACACAATTAAGTTTGCAGAGCTGTTTGTGGATGGTACTACTCATACTGAACTGTAGGAAATAGACAATTTGCTAGCTGATTTGGATCAAACTTCAACAAACCTGTCCAAAATGGATATTACCAAAAGTATGAATGCAAACATTACCCATCATATTTTTTCAAGAGAGTAACTCATTTGTGTACTCTCTAAGGCTATCAATGGGCACTGACAACATCTCAGGTTGACTTTTTAATAACTTGCAAACTGACCTAGCAGACACAGTTTGATTCCTACGTAACCACAGCTCCAGACAGACTATGTTTTGGCAGAAGGGCGTACAGCAACAGTCATCCATCTGAACAAGGGGGGCCCACACCTGACCCAGGGAATTATAGATCCATAAGCCTAACTCACCTCATCTGTAAGGTAATCAAAGGAATCATCATGGACCTTATAAAAAAGGATACAGATAATCTCCCGACCATGTACTCAACCCATTTTTGATTTGTTAAGGATGCATCATGTCTGTTAAGTCTCTTTGACTTCTTCAAAAAGATCACCAAGGACATGGATGAGGGAAAAACTGTGCATCCCATCTAACTAGACCTGGCCAAGGCCTTTGACATAAATCCGCACTCAGGTACTACAGATAAACTGTCTCAACTGGTCATAAACACTTACATCAAAAGCTTGGTAGCCAAATGGATCACCATCAGGACACATACTGTTAAAGTGTGTGAATTCACCACTAGCAGTTGCCAGTGACTAGGGTTGTATTACTGGGTTCTGTACTATGCTCTTCTGTTCAGTATTTACTTCCCAGGAGTCAAGACAAGCATAGACAGCCTTTGTCTTACCAACTTTGTGGATGACTGAAAAACATGGACAATCATTGAATCTACAAAGACTATTGATGTACTGCCAAAACTGTTAATGCACAAAAATGATTTGTGCCACAGTCATGGAAACACACTAAATGAACACAAAAGTATAATTATTTCCTTTTGAAAATCAAATACCCAAGCTAGCTACAATATAGACAGCACACCCCTATGAGTAAACCCAGTGGCACATGATCTGGGTGCTCAGTTTCATAGTAATCAGAGCATTGGCCACCATGTGTCCACAGTGGTGACAAATCCCTTGTATGTGGTACAACTCATAAGTATGGCCAGGCTATGCAGCGCAATGGACATTCTGATGCCATTGTACTTGGCCCTCACTAGACTAATAATTGAGCACAATGCACCCTTTTGCATGTAATTGAACACACATATGTAAAAGCTGGACCAGCACCAGAGTTTTTGCACATTGAAGATGCATGGTGTAAACAAGAAGTCATATGCAGAAAGATTTAAAGCCCTATCACTGTATTATATATCAAACAGACTACTAAGGGTTGATCTGTGTATGGTCTACAGGGCACCCTATAATCCATCCTTGATGGCAATGTTACACATTGTTAATGCAAACTGCACAAGGGACACTCGTTCCAAGGATGTAAACCTAGCCTGTGACATAATAAATCTTGTTGGAGAGATAGATACATCTCTCAGACATGACCCCTTCCCTGGAACATGCTTGCCATTCACATAAAGCAAAGACCTTTCCTGACCCTCTTAAAGTGCCACATATAGATCAATGGATGGTTAATCATGATTGTACTCCTGGTGTTGTACCTATGTCCCTCATGGATAGAGGCAGTTGGTATTAGATAACACGGCATAGACACATCCATAGGTTCATAGGTTCATAGGTTCATACTAGGCTATCTGCCCTAGGGCATTTATAAGCCTAGCGAGAGTGTGTTTGGCTTTCGCCACCCATTTTAAATTAATTTTGCTATGCCCTTTTTCGAGGTTAGTATACTGTGCCTCTGTCTAACAGTGACACAGAAGTGATACCCGGGGTAAACCTACAGTCTCCCATCCACTCATCAAGATTCCTCTTGAAGAGAGTCAATGAGGGACTCTGCCTAACCTGGACTGGGATTTTATTCCAGAGTGAAGGGAGCCTCTGGGTTATGAATCTGCCCCTTCACCATGTCCTATTTATTTCAGTGCTGAGGTTCAAGTCTCTCGAGCACGTAGCGCGATGGGATTTGGATTTTCTGAGGTGCAGCATGTCCATTAATTCCGGGTTGGACATGGCTTTATACGTCAGGCACAGATCGCCTCTGAGCAGGCGGTATGCCACTGAGTAGAGCTGGAGTTTCTTTAACCGGGCAGCATATGGCATCTGTTTGAGCCCTTTGATCCTCTTGGTGAGGTACTTTTGGGGTCTTTCCAATTGCTGCAGGTGTCTGGTAAGGTACATCCCAAAAGGGGCATTGTACTCAATTATGGGCCTGATGAGGGATGAGTAAAGAGGCACGATGACCTCCACTGATCTAGATGTGAATCCCTTCATGATTAGGTGGGCTATATAAAATGTTTTTCTAACCACTTTGGCCACGTGGTTGTCAAATGAGAGATTGCTATCAACTTGGGTACCCAGGTTCCTAATTACTTCTTCCGTACTTAATGGATTACCACCTATGTGGTAATTTCTGGGCATTTTGTTTTTGCCAAAGGGGATGACTATACACTTTTTGGCGTTTATCTTGAGGCCATGGCTCTGGCACCAGTTGTCTGTTTCTATGAGGCCCTTTTGTAGGATGCATGTGTCGGCTTTAGAGTTGATTATGGTGCCCAGTTTGCAGTCATCTGCGAACGAGGTCAGCCACATTCCTTCCGTGTTAGCCTGTACCTCCTAGAAATATATACCGAAGAAGAGAGGTCCCAGGACTGAGCCTTGTGGGACGCCACTTGTAACTGGTTTGGAGTCTGACATGGCTCCAGCAATTCTAAACATGTGGGTTCTGCCCTTGAGTCAGTTTGCAACCCATCTAGTGACATAGGGGTTTATATTTAAGCTGGTGAGCTTATCTATAATGCCAGAGTGGGGTATTGTATCGAAGGCTTTTGCAAGGTCCAGGTAGGCTGTGTGGACCACCTTCCCCTCGTCAATGGCCTTGGTGACTGTTTCAAAGAAATTGACCAGGTTTAAGAGGAAGGATCTGCCCTTAACAAAGCTGAACTGGGTAGGATCCAGTGTCTGTAGGTCCCCAATATCTTTATTTATGAGGTCCATGATGATCCTTTCCATAGCTTTGCAGACCAAGCTAGTCAGGCTTATGGGGCGATAGTTTCCAGGATCTGTTGAGGCACCACCTTTGTGGAGAGGGACCACTGTTGCTGTACACCACTCTTTGGGTACATATCCTGTAGTAAGGCTGAGATTGAACAGTAGTTTTATGTTTGGGTTTAGCTCTTCTTGGAGTTCATGTAGGACACAGCCTGGGCCACCGTCTGGTCCCATTGATGCTGTGTTTTTTGCTTTGGAGAGGGCGGCTCTTACCTGAGCATCTGAGATGTCAGGGGGGCAGCACTCTGCTGGGATAGATATTTGCCCTTTTGTTGGGGAGGGGGGGGAGAAGTTTGCGCTTAAACTGTCAGCTAGAATGTTGGCAATGTCTGTGTGTTCGATGTATTTTTTTGTCATTTTGGACTAATTCTGAGCATATCTGGGAATTTCCACCCAGGTTCCTAACATAACTAAAGAAAGCCTTGTAATTATCCTTAGTGTCCTGTGCAATTTTTCTCTTGAAGCTGGCCTTAGACGGTTTTATGAGTGCCCGTAGTTTTTTGCTAATACTGATCAGAGATGCCTTCCCTTTTTGGGATTTTTCTCTATCATGTAGTAGCTTCCTCCTTCCATGGTATAGTTTGTTTATGGCTGGGGTCCACCAGACAGGACGTCTGCCTTTGGAGGATTGGGTCTTGGTTTTATTTGGGATTGCATGATCCATGCATTGCTGAAGGTGTTCATAGAATGCATTTATAAAGGATTCTGCGGTCTGGGCCGTATTTTCCACAGGCTCGGGGGCTTTGAAGGATTCCACCTCGGTTTTGAGGAGTGTGAAATTTGCTTTAGAGAAGTTTTTCACTGTGGTTTTCTGGGCAGGGCATGGGGTCGGGATGTGATTATCCAGTTAGATTAGTTTATGGTCTGATCTTACCAGTGAGGGATACACTTCTGGTCTGGAGCATAGAGTCCCCATGTTGGTCATGATCAGGTCCAGTATGTTTTCCCCTCTTGTGGGAGTGACAACAAGTTGTTCCATAGCATTTGAGTTTATAAATTCTAGGAACCTTTGGGCTAGGGTGTTGGAGCTAGAGTAATGCTCCCAGTCTATGTTTGGGTAGTTGAAGTCGCCCATTATAATGGTGTTTGGAGAGACCTTCATATTTTCCAGTGTTCTCAGGAAGGCCGAGTGGGGTTCCTGGGTTTGGGAGGGTGGTCTGTAGCAGGCTATAAACTGGAAGGCAGTCTTACCCACTGTTAGTTGCACATGGATAGTCTCTGATGCTTCGTGCTGTGCCACCAACCTGGAGGTGTGGGTATCTTTGATGAATATTGATACGCCCCCTCCTTTTGTGGTTCAGTCCAAGTTTTGGGGCTGAAAAGCATGGTATGAGGTATAACCTGGTAGTGCTGGGGTGCTCTCGGGAGCCTTGAACCAGGTTTCTGTTACTGAACAGATATCGATGTTCTCCATGCTAAGGAGAGTTTCGAGTGTGTGCATCTTGAGGTTTAGACTTCTGGCGTTGAGTAGCATTACTCTTAGTTTCTTATCCCTTGTGATACCTATGTAGGTGGGTTTGTCTTTTGAGCCTTGCCTAAAAAAGGCACTATGGGGGAAGCAAGAGCCTTTGCCAATATCCAAAAGCCCAGGGATGACAGGTGCAAGCCGTCCCTAGTGAAGCATCGTGGCTTGTCGAGCATGTCATCCCAGGCTGACAGGCATTGGATCCCCTTTGAATGACACCAATACTTAAGCCAATTGTTGAAATTGATCATCTTGTCTTCATATTGTGGCATTATTCTTGGTGAGGGTAAGATGCTACTCAAGGTCAGGGTCATACCGGCCTGGGCTACATGCTCAGAGAGCTCCTCTATGTCTCTTTTCATGTAGTCCAGGGAGGTACGTCTCAGGTCATTCACACCAGCATGGACAATGACCGAGTCATATTTGTACTTGCCTTGGAGTGAACTGAGTGCTTGTGTTATGTGGCAGATCTTAGCACCCGACAGGCAGCTCACCGTGACCTTCTCCTTGTTCAGCCTGGTGAGCGGGGCATCAGTGTGCTTAACGATAGAGTCACCTATTACGAGTGTATCAGGTGTGTTGTTTAGCCTTAAGGGCTGTGACTATTCTGCACACTGGCTTTGTGAGCTATGTTTTGCACGTGTTTTGTTTTGGGGTAGTGGTTACTTGGGTGTCTGCTTTGGAGGTCTCTGCTGCTTAGGTAGATTTTTATTTAGAGCCTCTGAGTATGTTTTTGTGTGTTTATGTGTTTGGTTTGCTGTCGTGGTAGGTCTATGTGAGACTGGAATCGTAGTGAGTGTGGTTTCCTTCTCCTTCTGACTGGTTACGCCAGTACTGAGTTGAGAGAGCTTAGCCTCCAGTTTGGCTATATGGTTGCATCTCTCACATGTTTTGGAGTTTGTTGGGAGGAGGAGAGGTTTGTTTGTGTACATGAGGCAGTTGTAACATTGCCTCAAGATTCCCAGATTTACCAGCTGGACCAGAGAGGAGATTGACAACTGACCTTTGGACATGCTAGAATAGTATTGGGAATTCCTTTATAATTGAAAAAAAAGGCCAATGGGGAACAAGGTACTCAAGGGGAGTTTTTGAGGGTGTAATGCTTTTAATTTTTTAGTGCTGACTTATATAATTGCTTTAATGAGCAAGTGCCAGGTAACTTAAATGCAATGTGTTACAGGTAATTTAAATGCAAAAATGACAAACAGTAACTTTCTTTCAAGTGAAACAAGGAAATAAGTACAGTAAGCAATGCAGATATCACTAGGGATCCACAGAACCGCTGAAAAGCCGTCTTTTAGGTGGAATTAGCGTTTCAGGGAAATAACAAGCAAACAAACAACAAGCATACAAACAAAGCTAGATTCAGCAGGCCTGGATCTAGTCTATGCTACAGCAAACAAGATGTACCAATTTTAGTAAGAAACAGTTCAAATATGCAGGCACTATAAGCCTTTAACCAGAAATTCCCAGCTCAGAAGGGCAGAGTCTAGCCTCTCCTCCCACAAGAGTGCAGACCACGAACCTTCTTAATGTAAAATAACTGGCCTGAAGCACAAGTGCTTAAACCAGAACTAATACACTTTTAGAATAACAGACACTGAGCCCTCAATCAGCAGTTTCCAACCTAGAAGGATGTAAGCTACCTGTCCTGCCACCACAGTGCAGGCCACAAACCTTCCTAATGTAAAACAACTGGTCTGAAGCCCAAGTGCTTAATCCAAAAGACTTAGAATGATAGCTACACTTTAATCAAGTTACTACCAAGCAGTAATAAATACAATTGAATACTTGAATTCCTGGATTAGTGCTCAAGTTATACAAACAAAGCTAGATTCAGCAGGCCTGGATCTAGTCTATGCTACAGCAAACAAGGTGTACCAATTTCAGTAAGAATCAGTTCAAATATGCAGGCACATGAACAATATTCACATAGCTTTTGAAAATTGTCTAAGTCATGTTAACTCATTCCCTCCAATGGAGCTCTGGAAGGTTGCACTCTAACTTCCAATGGGCGGAGCATAATCTTATTGATAAAATCAAATTATGCCCTTACATTTCAAACACATGTTCATATCTCTGGACTAATATTATTAAAGAAGTGTAAATGGTAAAGTCTTCATAATAAACTATTTTTATAGTGTTAATACTTTTTAAGTTCAAGGTCTTATACTTGATTTTATAGCAGACACAGTATTTATTATGTTTGTAATATTTTGTAAACAACTTAACAATATCTCAGAAAACACTCACATTATGCACAATCAGCAGCATTTTATTCACCCATCTGATGGCTTTCATATGAAGCTAAGCAGTTCTGTCTGTCCTTCTTGGTTGCTGAGATATTTGGAAAAACATGACATTTATTACAATATCAATAAATAAAATATTACATAAACAACAATTAATTGATCTTTAACCACAGTAGACACAGTTCTGTTTACCATTGTGCAATCTTAAGATGAAATCTTTAAATACTTTACATGCAGCATGGTTTTGGAATTATCAATTCAAATATGAACAAGCAATATTTGACACCTATAGGTTTCGGCAGGATGTAACTGTGGAAACTGTTATAGGCATGACCCCACTGTAATGAGTTAAATATGGCTTTTTTTATGGGATCTTGGGACTTTAGCCAAGTACTCTCCCATGCACCCATAAACCATCTTCTTCTTTCGGCTGCTCCCGTTAGGGGTCGCCACAGTGGACCATCTATTTCCATTTCTTCCTGTCCTCTGCATCTTGCTCTGTCACACCAACCACCTGCATGTCCTCTCTCACCACATCCATAAACCTTATCTTAGGCCTTCCTCTTTTCCGGTTACCTGGCAGCTTCATCCATCTTTTTTCCCAATACACTCTGCATCCCTCCTCAGCATATGTCCAAACCAATGTAATATTGCCTCTCTGGCTTTGTCTCCAAACCTTCCAACCTGGGCTGAATCTCTAATATACTTATTCCTAATCCTATCCACCCTCATCACACCCAGTGAAAATCTTAACATCTTTAACTCTGCCATGTCCAGCTCTGACTCCTGTCTTTTTGCCAATGCTACTGTTTTCAACCTATATAACATAGCTGGTCTCACTACCCTCTTATAGACCTTCCCTTTCACTCTTACTGGTACTTGTCTGTCACAAATCACTCTTGACACACTTCTCCACCCACTCCATCCTGCCTGTACTCTCTTCTTCACCTCTCTTCCACACTCACCATTACTCTGAACTGTTGATCCCAAGTATTTAAACTCATCCACCTTCACCACCTCTACTCCCTGCATCCTCACCATTCCTCTATCCTCCCTCTCATTCACACACATATATTCTGTCTTAGTCCTGCTGACCTTCATTTCTCTTCTCTCTAGAGCATATCTCCACCTCTCTAGGGTCTCCTCCACCTGTTCCCTACTCTCACTACAGATCGCAATGTCATGTGCAAACATCATAGTCCACTCAGACTCCTGTCTGATCTTGTCTGTCAACCTGTCCATCACCATTGCAAATAAGAAAGGACTCAGAGCTGATCATTGATGTAATCCCACCTCCACCTTAAACGCATCCATTACTCCCACCGCAGACCTCATTGCTGTCACACTACCCTCGTACATATCCTGTACCACTTTTACATACTTTTCTGACACTACCGACTTCCTCATACAATACCACAACTCCTCTTTAGGCACCCTGTGATATGCTTTCTCTAAATCCACAAAGACACACTGCAACTCCTTCTGACATTCTCTGTGCTTCTCCATCAACACTCTCAAAGCAAACATTGCATCTGTAGTCCTCTTTCCTGGCATGAAACCATACTGCTGATCACTAATCATCACCTCCCTTCTTAACCTAGCTTCCACTACTCTTTCCCATAACTTCATGCTGTGACTGATCAATGTAATTCCTCTGTAGTTACTACAGCTCTGCACATCACCCGTATTCATAAAAATTTGTACCAAAACACTTTTTCTCCATTCCTCAGGCATCCTCTCACTTTCCAAGATTTCATTAAACAATCTAGTTAAAAACTTCACTGCCATTTCACCTAAACACCTCCATGCTTCCTTGGGTATGTTATCTGGACCAACAGTCTTTCCGTTCTTCATCCTCTTCATAGCTATTCTTACTTCCTCCTTGCTAATCCACTGCACTTCATGATTCACTATCCGCACATCATCCAACCTTCTCTCCCTCTTATTCTCTTCATTCATCAGCCCCTCAAAATACTCTTTCCATCTGCTCAACACACTCTGCCTCATTATCCTTTATCACCCTTACCTGCTGCACATCTTTACTAGCTCGGTCCCTCTGTCTAGTCAATTGGTACAGGTCCTTTTCTCTCTCCTTAGTGTCCAACCTTTCATACAACTCTTCATACACCTTATCCCTAGCCTTCACCACCTCTCTCTTTGCCATGCATCTCATCTCCTTATACTCCTGTCTTCTTTCTTAATCTTTCTGACCATCCCACTTCTTCGCCAAACTCTTTCTCTGTATACTCTCCTGTACTTCTTCATTCCACCACCAGGTCTCCTTGTCCTCCTTCCTCTTTCCAGATGTCAAACCAAGCACCTTTCTAGCCATCTCTCTTACTAGCTCTGCACCCATAAACCTATGAAGTTTAATTGTATCCTAGTTATAGCTACAGAGTGACTGTACAGTATCACGGACATACCAGTACATCACCTCGGTACTATCACTTGATAGTTTGCAAGAACACATCTGCATGCGTGTCAGGATTTCATGGCAGTATAAAATTTTTCATGGCAGGGTCAGGGTGACAGCGATCATGTGGCACATTTTTTGGGTTTGACATTTGCTGATAGAAAATGTGCTCCATATATTTTTTTGTATGTGAATAAAATCACAGTGACAGCTTCCTTGCTCATTGAACCTAGACTTCGCAGTGCTGGAGTTTCTGTGCACATGAGCATAACTGATGCTTTGCCATGACTCTTACATAGTGCTAAACTATTCATTATGGTAGATCTCTTCTGAATTCATACAGCAATTGCAGATGCTGCATACAATATCCATTGCTATTACATGTGTCAGATACATGCAATACACAGCTGTGTGTAGCGAATCCACTTATACCAGGGTGTTGTTTTTAAGTGTTGTTATCCATATGGCCAACACCTATGTCATCCAGGGATGCTTTATTCAAGTGTATCACTTTTGCCACAGTGATCTCTCACACATCTTGTCATCCACACATAATTCTTTGTGATGCACAACCACTAGGAGTTGACAGTGCAGACTTCCCTTCAAGGTGTTCTACAAGATGCATGTGTGATACGTCTTTCCGTGATGCATCCAGTAAATACACAGCTCATTGAGAACATTGATGGCATGGTTTACATTCTTGAAGGTGTAAATTGTGGCCTATGTGTCATGCAAACCTCTCAAATGGCCAGGATTGTCCCTAAGTTTAACTACAGGTGTAACACTGTCCCTCTTAACACTTCCAAAAAGTGGTCATTTTTGAGGAAGGTGTATTAAATTCCCTTTATACATTAATGACAAATCATTACAGTTGTACAAATGTGTTCCTGCAGAGCATGTATAACTTACAATCATATATTTTATGTCAATGTCACAGATTAATGGTGGTATTATTTTAAAATTGTCCATGATTGTTCCTGCTTCTGTCTAATGTCATCCATAAGCCTGTTGCTATGTCTCTGGATTGGTTGAGAGCTATGCTGACATTTCAGTAATATTCAAGCAACGCATTTTGCACACATTCACAGTATGAACATATCCCTATTGTATATAATGTCCTTGTTAAATGTCCTCTCCATTGATCATTTCAGGATGTTTGTGTCACAACCAGTCATCCCCATTGCTATGTAACCTTGCGTGACAATCACATAGTATACTATAATGTGTGATGATATAAATACACTCACACAGGAAGTTTAACCTGCATTACACACTGTGCTATGTACTTATGTGATTAATGTTTTGCTACTGGTTTGTCATGACATGTCATTATTTGGTGGACATTACCATGTTTCACATGTTCTCTTCCCCTTTCTTCATTTCTAACATTCATGGCTGTGGTCATTTTCAGTACACATACTTCCCCAGACTAGTGCATTTATATTGCATTCTATGTAGCCTTGATGATCACCACAAATCCTTTATTTCAGTATGCCAAAACATGTTGCAGTGTGCATTGTACTGAGTACACTTTTCTGTAATGTGTCACTAATGCATTTATTCCATTCATTTTAGCCATGGTGATCATCGTGGCCATCTGCACAATTCCACAGAGTATGTTTGCCCGTAGGTAAACTTGTCTGCATGCTCTGCATGCCTTTGTGCTGCTTTATACTGCTTCCTGGTCGACAGCACTGTTGCTGGCCACAAAACCTCACTTATATTCATGTATGCACGATGCACAGCATGCATATGCGATTAGTACTACCGCTCATCATGCAAACACACAAACTGTGTGAAGGCCTAGTTTGAAGCCTATATAGAGTTTATTGACTCTCAGGATGATCAGAATTTATCAAACCAGTAACTGCATAACTCTGAACAGCATAAAAGCCTATTTATTTGAAGACCTTGTTGACTGGGTAGTGACAGATGACCTGACTGGTCCTGCCTTTCCTTCCAGCTGAATGGTGTACCTCCCCCATCAGCAAACTGGTCAATGGCTATGTGCAGCACAGATTGCTGACATAGTCTGTATCTTGGCTTGACCCATAAAAGGAATGTGGGAATGAAAAAAGCAGTACAGCAACTGCCCACCAGGCTGCTTCACAAGGGAGCTGCTTGCACCCACCCCCTTCACACATATACACGCACACCTTCACAGCACACACACTCACAGACACACACACACACACACACACACACACACACACACACACACACACACACACACACACACACACGCACATCTTTATTCAGGAGAGGATTCAGCATTAGACAAACTAAGCAGACTTCAAGTGTTGGCTGGGGGCCCATACTGGTCATTAACAGAAAAAAAAAAGCTGAAATCCCAATTATCCTCTCCATTCTGTTCCGGTTCTGTTTTACACCTTGCACCTTTTGAACTTGGAGCTCAAATCAGGGAAGCAGGGGCATGTACAAATCATAAAGTCCCAATTACCTACTCCACTCTAACTCAAACTCCAAAGAAACTGACAAACCACTTAATAAAACAAAAAAGAGGCAAAAAATGGAAACAAACTGTTTTTTGTATGTTAGCGCTGTCGTCAAGTTTAATAACCCAACTTCTTGAGACTGAACTTCCATAATGTGATGAAAGCGCTAACATACAAAAAACTGTTTATTTCTGTTTGTTTGCCTCTTTTTTGTTTTATTAAGTATTTACTTCACTCTGCTTCATGTATTTTGCAGCACCTTGTATGATGAAAATCAGAGAAGCAGAAGTTTGCTCTAATCAGAGAAATGAAAGTTATATTGGATTCTGACATTTTGGAATTTACTTTAGCACAGCACTAATATTTCATTTAAGGAGTGCCTGCTTTAACAGACATACACACACACACACACACACACACACACACACACACACACACACACACATATATATATATATATATATATCTAGGATGTTTGCTTGAATAAGCAAACATACGAATCCATAACAACTGAACACACTTTAACAAAAGCATTTTTATCGAAAAAACACTTTTGTTGAAGTGTGTTACAAAAAAAAAAAAAAAATGAACACCCCCTACTTTAATATTCGCCCTCTGAGACTGCACTACAGTTGGGGAAAGGGAATTTTCCCTTATCCGCACTGTAGTACGGCATTGGCAACAGGCATACTTACACGAAAGTGCTTCTTCAGTAAATAAGCACTATCGGGTAAGTATGCCTGGCCGTTTGGGTTATGGACGTTTGTTCATTCGAGCAAACGTCCTAGACCCATATATAGATATATATATATATATATATATATATATATATATATATATATATATATATATATATATTCTACAGATTTGTGGGGGCTGTATGTGTGAGTGAATGAGTGAGTGAGTGAGTGAGTGAGTGAGTGAGTGAGTGAGTGAGTGAGTGAGTGAGTGAGTGAGTGAGTGAGTGAGTGAGTGAGTGAGTGAGTTTTGCAGAAACTCTGGGATTCTCCCTCTAAGGTGGATTCTGCTGAGTGTAGATTCTACTTAATCAAACATTTTCAGGTAAATTACTGGGGATTACAGTCAGTAATTGTTCAGAAAATGCATGTGTATCCTTTTTATGTCACAAGTCCCAGGAGCATTGTCAGGTTAAGTGACATACTCAGAGTCACACAGGAGGCAAATTTAGTCGGAAAGAATCAAACCCTGTATCCCTGACTACAAGGAGGAGGGTGCAGCTCGTTCAGACTTTAGAACCTTAATCTACTGTATGAATTGCTAGGCCTTCTCTAACTTCTTCATTTTCTGATAAATCACTGATAATAACAGTCAGTGAATAATGTTAATCCCTAGAGTTTCCTAGTTATTGTTGTGCAACAAATGCATTTCAAATTGATTAGAGTTGTCTGGCAGTTAAAGCTCTGTGCTGTTAACAAAATACTTCCTGTAGTCAAAAGTACAGTGTTTGAATCCTACCACTTCAATTTGTCTACTTTGTGTCTTTGAGCAGGTTCTTCAGGCAGTGCTTCTGAGTCACTCCTGAAAAGGAACACTTTGTATAATGAGTTATCCTGGTTAACAAATAGAAAAAAAGATAATTTAAAACTGAGCTTTTGTTTCCTCTTTTATTTTCTGCTTTGCCCAGAATTGCAGAACAATGAACTGAGAGTTATTAGGTTAACATGTGCATGTGTACTTACTAGACTACTGAATTGTAAAGATCTTAAGAAGCAAAGCCTTACATTCCCATAGTAGTCTTTAACACTTACATTTTGAATTCAAATAAACCAGAAATGTACAAAACAAATATAAGTTAGGATATTTACAATATTTACATGTTTCCCCCATCCATGAAGAACTGGGGTGCTTACCCAGGGGTGAATATACTATCACCCATACAGTCATCTGGAATACATTTGAATAGAGTAAGAAAAGTACCTTGTTTGATGTGGAGTGGAATATTGTTCCATAGAAGTAGTATGCTCTGTGATACAAACCTATAAAAAAAGTAATCTCCGTGGCATCCCCAAGGTCTCAGAACAACCCATTAAAGTGTAGTTGGTCCAAAAACAAAACAGTGTAAGAAACTTCTCTGTGTGGAAGATTTTCAGTCCATATATTTCTTGTTAATCACTGTATATTAATCAGATCAGACAATAGTAGTAGAAGTAGCAAACTTAAACTCATCTTAAGTCAAAACAAAACAAAAAATAATAATAGAAAATATATAATTGTACAGCATTGCTATGTATTTGAACGTAATCCAAGCAAGGCAGGCAGTCTGCTTCCAGTCGAAAATCCTTTATTAACTACACAGACTTAATAAAGGATTTTCAACTGGAAACAGGTTGCCTGCCTTGCTTGGATTACTTTTGAATACTTAGTAATGCTGTACAATTATATATTTTCTATTATTATTTTTTTGTTTTGTTTTGACTTAAGACGAGTTTAAGTTTGTTACTTCTACTACTGTTGTCTGATCTGATTAATATACAGTGATTAACTAGAAATATATGGACTGAAAATCTTCCACACAGAGAAGTTTCTTACACTGTTTTGTGATACAAACCTATCCTACCATTATGCTCTATTTATTTTGCAAAAGAGATTGAGATCACATGAATGGATGTTTATGATTCCAGTGGACTTGTGAATGTGTTATAGGTCTGATAGAGTGAGGTCTGTTAAATCATTAGTATTAGGGTTTATTAATTAGCATTATGGTCTATTTTTCTATTCCCTGTAAAATGTTTGACTTTCTGGCAAATTGTTGTAGATTGCAGTCATTAAATAATGACAGGCATGGGTGTTTCAAATGTTTTATTCAGGAAATGATTGCTATTGCAAAGCTTCTTAATTCTAGCAACTTTCTAAATATATAACATATATGTTGATTCTTGCACTAAGAAGCTGGGATGGCAGAGAGGGTTGCAATGCTTCTAACTGAACCATTTTGACAGCAGTGAGCTGAGATACTTTTCAGGCCCATTCTTTATGAATGTATCCATTCCCTTCTTTTCTAAGGTGTACAAAGTCAAAGTCAAAGTAAACTTTATTGGCATTCAGAAATCACATAAGTGCAAAAACTGAATGAAATTCTGTGTCTCCGGACTCAATTTGCAGATGACATATAGACTATTTTCACAGGCATTTATGCATACAACACCTAGCTATTACATCACAGACATGCAGGCAGAGAAATAGTGCACATAATTAGAAACACATTTTAATACTTTTCTCAGTGAGACTTTAGTATTGCATAGGTACTTGGTTAAGACATTGCATTGATCCTTGCACAGAAGGAGACATTTGAGTATTTTACTGTGAACATTAGAGTATTACACTGTGGACCTTAGAGCTTGTACTATGGTTAATTTATGAATTAACAACATGTATTGCACTAAAAGAAGAGATATTTTACTGTATTAGATGAGACTGGTAACCACATTAATATACAATTTGAGACAAGCTACTACAGTTTCTACTGATCCAGATAACCATCATGGAGTGTAATTGTTACTAGAGTTCAGTAGCCAGATGACATTAGGGAAGAAGCTGTTCCTGAATCTTGTAGTTCTGCAATGTATGCTTCTGAAGCACTTCCTGGATGATAGATGCAGGAACAGTCTGTAAGCAGGGTGAGTGCAGTCTTTAATTATTCATCTGGCCCTGCCAAGACATCTGGATAAGTACAAGTCATGGATAGGTGGTAAGATGGTCTTGATGATCCTCTTGGCTGTCTTCACTACTTTCTGGAGGCATTTGCGCTCAGAGGTAGAGCAGCTTCTATACCATACTATGAGATTGTTTGTCAGGATGCTTTCTATAGTACCTCTGTAGAAGGTAGTGAGAACTGTTGATGGAAGATTTGCTCTACTCAGCCTTTTCAAAAAGCGCAATTTCTGGTGTACTTTCTTGACTATGGCATTTGTATTTGTGTTCGAAGAAAAATCCTCATCGATGTCACTCCCAGAAACTTTGTGCTTCTCACTCTTTCCACTGTTTCCCCATTGATGGTGAGGGGAGAATGTTCTTTGTGATTTTTCCTGTAGTCCACAATTATCTATTTTGTCTTGTTCACGTTTAGTGCTAAGTTGTTATTTCCACACCAGGTCAGCAGTTGTTCCACTTCATCTCTATATGCTGTTTCATCATCATTACTGATGAGGCCCACCACCATTGTGTCATCAGCAAACTTGATGATTTGGTTTATATTGTACCTGGGTGTACAATTGTGCATTAACAGGGTGAACAGCAAGGGACTTGGTACACACCCATGTGGAACTCCAGTGTTAAGAGTGATGCTATCTGAGGAGTTATTTCCTGTGCACACTTTCTGACGTCTGTCTGTGAAAAGTCAAGAATCGAGTTACAAAGTGGAGTGTTGATGCCTAGTTGGAATAGCTTCATTACCAGATGATGAGTGATGACCGTATTAAAAGAAGAGCTGAAGTTAATGAAAAGTACCCTTGCGTAGGTGTTTTTATTCTCAAAGTGTTCTAGCGATAGATGGAGAACTTGAGAGATGGCATCTGCTGTACAGCGGTTTGCTCGGTAAGTAAACTACAGAGGGTTAAGATCAGCAGGCAGCCCAGATGTTATGTCATCCTTGTCCAGCCTTTCAAAAAAACTTCATCAGTGTGGAGGTGAGGGCTACAGAATGGTAATCATTTAGGAAAGATGGTGGAGACTTTTTTGGTAATGGAAAGATCGTCGTATCCTTGAAACATTTCAGAACTATTTGCTGACTCAGAGAGTTATTGAAGGTACCAGTGAAGACATTAGTTAGTTGGACTGCACAGTGCCTGAGCACTCACCCTAGGATGTTGTTAGGCCCAGCTGCTTTTCTCGGGTTAACTCTGAGCAGTGTCCTCTGGACATCAGCTGGATTGAGAGTGAGCATCTTCTCATTATTCTCACTGTTGTTCTGTTCCCTTCCTTGAATCTAAGTAGACATTCAGCTTATTTAGGAATTCCTTGTTGTCCTCACATTGCGAAGATAGGGGTCTGTCATCAGTTATGGACTGGATACCCTGCCATAGGCACCTGGGGTCTTTTTGGTCAGAGAAATACAGTTATGTAAGTGGCTATAATTGATGGTTTTGTGTGTGTGTGTGTGTGTGTGTGTGTGTGTGTGTGTGTGTGTGTGTGTGTGTGTGTGTGTGTGTGTGTGTGTGTGTGTGTGTGTGTGTGAGTGTGTGTGTGTGTATGTAAATATTTAGTTCCTGCAGTATAAAGGAATGAACTGATTACAGTAAACAGGAACATCACCATATTAACTATGTTCTTTTGATACAATACTTGGTTTCCTTGTTTTGTTGATTACTGACTGTGTTTATCATTTAGCTGTGAATAAGCTGGACAGCATGAAGCCTATGAGTTTAATGGTAATATTTTAAGTTTGAATACATTTTTAATTAACCTTGTATTTTGCTGACACACAGGTGTGAAATGCTTGGTGTTGGTCTACAACAGTCTGTCTGGTACTTAGAGCAGAAAAGTAAGGATATGAGCTTCTTCTGCAGTGCAGGGTTTAGTTCCCTCAGCCTTCATTTGTCTACTGCATGACTCTAAGACACGTCACCAGACAGTGCTCCTGGGCTACCCCTAATAAGGAATACGTACATCCAGTGAGCTGTCACAAGCTGTTAGCAAATGCATTGTACATTTGTCTTTTAAATTCCTACACCCCTCACACAGATGCTAATTAATGCTTCACTATATGCTATCTGACTATGACTCCCAGCAGGTTTTTTTATTGGTTAATGCATTGCCAGATGCATTTCCAATAAATATGCATTTCAAGGGAAGAGAGGTTTACTGTTGCTCACGCTAAGTCTTTTCACCTGGGGAAAGCTTTGTTTTTCAAATGGCTGTGATTCAGTGTAAAATTTGCAATAACAGTTTTAAATTAAATCAAAATCTCTGGGATCATTGTAAAAGTAAAAAAAAAAACAACAGTATGTGCACTGACATGTTTGAACAGTGTTTCATAGCAATTGGGGAGAGACAACCAAGTAATGGGATATTTGTATGGCTGGGTGGACAGTCCATTACCCTGCCTAGAGCCTCATGTGACCATGAACTGGCTCCGTCTTTATCTGCGGCCCTGCCTAGGGCCTAATTTGATCACAATCTGGCTCTGTCTTTATCTACATGTCTACATAAATATATCTGTCTAAAACAACAATGCAACATTTCAATTTTTTTTAAATCATATTGCGAAGTACATGGGGCAAGCTCTTATTCAAAATGATATATTGGTAAGCATGAGAATGATTCTTATTCTGTTACAGAATGGCTCTGCCCTGCCACCTCTATGTTGCTTGGTATACAATGCTCAGCAGCATACCATGACTAGGAAAAAGTCACATCAAGGTTATATTCCATGTTTTGTCCCTCTATGGTACCTGACCATGCTGTGGTGCCTTACAGGGACCACAGCATGCTCATTAATATTCATTATGTGACAACACTTGTTCTTATCTATTAGTAAATCATTTACATTTTTTGTTCATTTCCATACTGTCCTGCAGTCCATCTCTCCTACTGAGGTACTACACTACACTGTACATGTGTATGCACCCATCCTGACACAAAACAGAAGAGCCAACAAGTCCACAGATGAGAAAGTCAAGCTGCCATAATCCCATTACTCAAGGGTGGCCAAGCCACAGACTTTGGTAACTGTTTGTTTGACAGAACCCATGTGGTTAGAATAGCAGGTGTCATTTCTAAAAGCAAAACAGTTACAAGTGATGTGGAGTCAGTTTTGGGAGCTCTCCTACTTGGCATATTTTTTGTAGACCTTCAGGCTAGCACTTCTGCCCTATAATAAACTAAGTTTGCAGATGACTGTAAAATTGGGTGTTGTTATTTAATCTTCAAGTGACTCATAATTGCTCCAACACAACTTAGAACATGTTAGTAATTGGTGCAAGTACAATGGTCTCAAACTAAATGTAAAAAATGTAGCAGATTTCATTTTGGTAAATAAAATAGTTTTACTTATAGGAGATGCACACCTCCAATCAGAAACTGTTGTAGGATTTTGGGTTCTGTTGTTGATGATTCCTTATTATCGACACAGTAATTTAGAAAATCTTTCATCTGTCCCCTCTAATTTCCAAAGGCATCTCCACTAGATAAAAAGAAGTCTTAATTCTACTTTACTCATATCTTATGAGACCCTTTATTGAAAATGATCCACCATTTGGCATACATCACATATCTGGAAAGACCTCAGAGATTTGTAACTAAAATGATTACTGGCCTCAAAATCTTAGTTATCAGGAGTGATAGGCAGCCTTTTCTCTGTAGTCAGTCTCTTACAGACTCCATGGAGATATGTCTAGTCTTTTATGCCATACAATATCCAACCTTACTTGATGTACATTTCCTTTGCAGAACTAATGGTACATCAAATACTCGGTTAAAGGAACTAAATCTTCATCAGCAGATAAGATGCATTGGCATGATAGATTCATATTCCAACATATCCCTCACCTTTGGAACAGACGTTCACTACATGTCAAGCAGAGTAGCACCCTTGCCTCCTTTAAAGTAAACCTAGATAACTGGATGGGCAGCCTCAAATTCTCTCCAGGTTTATCTTATCTTGCCTTCCTTAAGGCTAGATGTGAATTTTGAATTTTTTTGGGGGGCTAGGCTTGTAATGGTCTGCAGACCAGTCACCTAGTACTATAAACTTATTATATAGTGCTAAGGTAGCTTCTCATACAAGTACATGACTTCTTGTTTCTCAGTTCCTAACTCTCTCTAATCCAATTTACCCCAGTTTTTGTTATCCATATAAATTTGCTGATTGAACTGTGAGATCCTATTTCATGTTTTTTTCTCTGTCACAGTGTGAAAATGTAGTCTATGTATATATATATATATATATATATATATATATATATATATATATATATATATATATATATGGTTTCACTTGAAACCATCGAATTAACACTACGTCGAGTCTCACATCATCGAGACTACAACGTCGTAAACTGAAACCAACGAAAAGTAAAATCATCGAGAGTCATAGCATCGACTTCAACGAAAATTGAAATCATCGAGATACATACCATCGAGTTTAAGGTATACATGTAGCTATACTGTCAGAGTTCCATATATGTTTGCTACATAGTGTATATTCATACATACCTTCTCATTTTCAGTTCGTGATGTTATGCAGTTTGTTTCGACGGTTTGCAACTCGATGGTTTTACTTTTCGTTGGTTTGGGTTTACGACGTTGTAGTCTCGATGATGTGAGACTCGACGTAGTGTTAATTCGATGGTTTCAAGTGAAACCATATATATATATATATATATATATATATATATATATATATATGTGTGTGTGTGTGTGTGTGTGTGTGTGTGTGTGTGTGTGTGTGTGTGTGTAGAAGGGGGTAAAGAGGCTGAAGTCCCCTTTATGGCAGATGTTACAGGGCTTGGGCTTTTCCTGAAAACAAATTTGCTAATCTTTTTTAAATTGAGGTACTGTTCCATGATTTGTGATCAGTTTACTTTGGAAATATTTTCCCTTGGTCTTTTATAGAGATGTCATGGGGAAGACTCAGCCTTATTATGAGGACACCCTGCTAGATAACCTGTACTGCAGCAGAGATTAGTGGAATAAATAAGGCAATACCACTTAATAAGGACAGGGTCTTGTGTTCCAGTAAATAGATCTACCAGGTAGTAATAACACAAATTTCTTAAACAACATAGAGAGTGTTCATGTGGCATGATAATACTTGTGTGACAGTGCATTTTGAATAGCAGTTAAGGAAGCAATTGATATGAGAATAAAATGCAAGTTCTGTTTTTGGACATATAAAATTGGGGAGAGTTAAACGATTTAGGTAAGGATCAGTATTTACTTATTTAAGCAGGAGAGTCTTTTAGCAAGAAACGTGTTGCAAAAGCACAGGCAGTCTGTTGTGATCACTGGTCTTATGTCAATCAAATAGCTTTGAACTATCTCAGAAATGAAACCAAGAAACAATACAATGATGTGCCAAGCCATTATGATACTATAGGAAATTAGGAATGCATCTAGAAATATTCTGTAAAAGTTCCTGACAAATGAGAAAATGAAATCTATTTTATTGCATACAGCAAAATGAAGGCAACAGAGTGGCATAATGCAACAGAAATGATGTCACTGCAGTGGTTCCAGTGTCTGATAGAAAGATGGCTGTAAATAAAGTAATATGATGTGGGATAAACAGAGGTAATTTGTGTTCACCTATCTTTATTCATGTCTTTGTCCATTCACATGATCTAGGAGAGTCAATGAGTGGCTTGGGATTAGTGATATACAGTTAACAGGTTATGGGAGAGCCAGCAGGCTACAGGGATGGAGTTTCAGGGTGACTTTAATACTGAGTGGAACACCTGCGTCTCAGCCAAACAGACTACCCATATAAACCTGTATTGTTTTTCCCAAATTATTACCTCCCCCACCAGGATCCATAAACCTAACAATAAAGAAACCACTTTAGACTAGATACTAATAAATATCACCCCCTCTCATATAAAGGTAGTATCCTTCCTGATGATGTCAGTCACCACAAACTGACCTACATAATTAGGCAAAAGATCAATACTCACAAACCATCCTTATATAAAACTATTTGATCCAACAATAACGTTAACCCCATTAACTTCCAAACTGAACTCAAAGCATGTGACTGGTCACCCCTAAGACACCTCCAATTAGACGAAGCAGTATCCTACTTTAATGCCAAATTCTTAGAAATCCTAGACTATCATGCCTCATCCCGCTCAATCAGAAATAGGACTAAAACTGCTCCATGGCTTACATAAGAGACAAGGCACAAAATTCTACTGAGAAATAAAATGTGGGCCAAATGGTGAACAACAAAAACCCAGCTGATCATCTAACATTTAGACATCTGAGAAATGCTACCAAAAAATAAATACTTCTAGATAAAAACTTTTATCACAACAACCAGCAAACCCACCAACATAAACCTCAAAAGTTCTGGGCAGGTATAAATAGACTCCTACACCCAGGTCAATCCAAAAACTCCCACCCCAACAGGCTCCACCATTCATGAGTATCCCAAGCATATTGCTAATGCCTTTAATTCGTTCTTTACTGAGACAGTCCAATCTCTAGCTAATTCATTACCTCCTGTTAGCACAAGCTTGTCATCCTCCTTGACTAGTTTACCTCCCTCATTTCATTTACAACCAGTCTCAACATCCCTCATCTGCACTCTTCTTCAAAAACTCAAACCTTGTACCCCCTCAGCTGACCTTCTACCAGCAGAATATCTGCAGATAGCCGCAGCAGTAGTAGCCTTTCCTATTTCCATCCTAATAAATAGAACCATTACTGAAGGAACCATCCCATCTATCTGGAAATTCTCCCATGTTATCCCACTGCATAAGGGTGGCAACTCAACAGAACTCTCAAACTACTGCCCAATAGCTTTACAATCTCCTTTAGCAAAAATAATGGAACAATGTATCCACCACCAACTACTAGACCACTTACTGCCAAATAACTTATTAGCTAACTGTCAGCATGGCTTCAGGCATTTCCACAGTACCATCATGGCCCTCTTATCCTTTTCTGACTGCATTAACAAAAAACGTAACAACAATACTCTATCCTCTGCACTCTTTATCGACCTATCAAAAGCCTTTGATATGGTTAACCATCATCTCCTTATGAATATACTTAAGTCTCTCTCACTAGATACACAGGCTTTACAATGGTTTAAATCCTACCTAGAGAACATTCAACAGGCCATGCTTTGGGAGAATAATCTATCCTCTCACCTTTCTATTACCCTAGGCGTCCCTCAAGGTTCAATCTTGGGCCCTCTCCTTTTCTCGATTTTTATCAAAGATCTCAATCTAATAATTCCTCAAGCTACATGTATACAGTATGTTGACAACTCCACACTAATATGTTCAGCCACCTCTGTACCTGAATACCAGTCCCTTACCCAAACAGTGCTTAACATAGTAGAAAGCTGGTTCTTACAGCATAGCCTCCTCCTGAACCCCAAAAAGACTAAACTATTACTCTTCACTCCCACACAAAAGTCCTCCCCAGTTGACTTCACAGTTATATCCAATGATGGCATTGTCATATCTCCTGACCCAACCACCAAGCTCATAGGTGTAACAATAGACCATAATCTTAACTTTGACACACATATTAACACAACAATAAAGTCAGTTAACAGAAAACTAGACTCCCTCTACAGGATTAAACCCTTCCTTACTCCAACAGCTAGAACAACTATTGCCCATACCCATCTAATCTCTACCTTCCTCTACGCCTCTCCCATTTATACCAACCTTTCAAAAAACAACTTTAACAAACTGGCTACCTCCTACAATAACATTGCCAGATTTGCTACTGGTTCCTCATTTAGAACTCACTACTGTCAAAACCTAAAGCAACTAGGTTGGCTAGAACTACATAATCAACTTCAGTTTCACCAACTTATTATTGCCCACAGGATCCTCTATCTTCCCAACAATACCCCAATACTTACTAGCCTTCTACCCCTTATAATAATTTGACAACCCTTCGCTCAGCCAATAAAGCACTAGCATCTACAGTTAAACCCAAAAATAAGGCTGGGGATTCACTGTTCTCCAACACCGTGGGTACATTCTGAAATCTGCTTCCAGGGAACTCTCATCTCTCTTCTCAGTGCAACTGTTCAAAAAGCAACTTACAGAATACCTTAAAAAACACTGGTTATTCCCATGTAGTAACCCAGACTAATAATACCCTCCACTATGTCTAAACTCTACATATCTAACCATTTGCATTTTAACCCAACTCTTTCATTAGCCTCAGAGAGTAGATCCAGTTAAGCTAACTAAAGTCTTTAACAACTTACTCTTATGTAGGAACCACTACAGAGTATGAACTGGTATAATAAGTATTTTCACTGTATGAACATGTTTTCACCTATATATACCTATACAGAACTTCTTTCCCTTTCTTATTAATATATGCTACTTTAAAGCTGTTATGCTACTATATAATCAATTGGATTCTACACTGTAAAATACTGCTGTACCTGAAGCTGCTATTATTTGCTAGTGTGTTTTCATTTCTCTTTCTTATTATATGCTACTTTAAAAATTAATATGCTGCTATATAACAATTGTATTCTTCACCTTAAATTAGTATTGTACCTGAAGTTGCTAATATTTTTTGTTGATGTGTACCTGAAGTTGCTAATATTCTTTGTTTATGTGGAGCTTATCCCCCCGGGCCTCTACTGAAAATGGACATATATCCAGTTCGACTAGCCTGCTCAACAAATGTAAAATAAATAAATACATTTATGAAGGAATGATATTTTCTTGTCACAAATTTCTTTGGGTTATATATGATGTGGGAGAAGTGTGCTCTTTGTTAAGGTACAAAAGGTTGTTAGTCTAGAAAGTACTATCCCCTTTAGTAAAGTTGGTCAGCTTGTTTAACTTAATGAAGAGTTGTATGCCATTTTAGCCATAGTCAGATTGAGGAAGGTGTAGTAGCTATGGCAGTGAATAGGGGGAAAGTGAGTGATGGTAATCTATGGCAGTGTAAGTGCACTGTACCAGAATTTCTCAGTGGGCAATGCATTGAACGGGTATAGTTTAACAAGAGGGACATTCCTTGGACAATTTTAGTATGGTCATCATGGGTAATCTTCTCTGTCTCAGGAATGTTTATAAAAGCAAGAAGAGAGAAATGGTGCCTTGTGTACTGCTGTTTAGTTAGGCCCAGCACTAGCTCATCATAGGCTTGTTTAGATTTTCCCCTCTTTTTTTTCATTTCAGCGATCACCTTTACTGAGATGATGGTTGCAGAGCAAGGTTGTCTCAGCATTATTGGGCAAGCTAATTCTGGATTGTGTATGTCTTAGCTCACAGTCATGCCAGTAGCACTTGAATTTCTCTTCCTTAGGCCATTGCCTCCTTTCTTGTTTTTAATGTGTGCATGGTTGGCTGTTGCCTCTCTTCTTGTTTTTATGTATGTGTGCATGGTTAGCTCTGTGTGTGTGTGTGTGTGTGTGTGTGTGTGTGTGTGTGTGTGTGTGTGTGTGTGTGTGTGTGTGTGTGTGTGTGTGTGTGTGTGTGTGTGTGTGTGTGTGTGTGTGTGCATGCTGGACAGTGTGTTTGCACAGCAGGCAATCAGTACCATGGTTTTGCCTCATAATTAGTCACTTGTGATAGTGTGGTGTTGTATTGAACATTGTGCTAAATTTTGTGGGAGTGATGGGATGTTTACTTATTATTGAAATGCATATTGATTCATGCTATATTGTTTTCATCTGTCTTGTAATTACAGACATTCTGTTTTTCTGATAAGTCACTGAAGGTTGCAGTAGTCAGTAATGCAGGCAGTACAATTATGTTTTTGGCGGTATGGTGTTGCTCTATTTCAATATGCCATGTGTGTGCCTCACTGCCTTTTTCAGTCAAGCAGTACAGCAGGTTAGTGGAGCTGCTTATTGCGTTGTTTTCAAACTGTAGGGTAATCCAGTCCATATTGCTTTCGGCTTTATTGTAAATTAGATGACAGCTTTGTTTTATATTACATCTCTAAGGGGCACATTTATGGATAATGCCAGACAAGAGAGTTTTTTACAGTTAGCATTTTGAGTTGCAGTATGCAAAGTCAAAGTCAGCCTTTATTTGCCTCTGTGGATATTCTGTTTTTGGAGATTTTGTGTCCTTGTAATTACACATGCATATATTTATATTTATATTTATTTGGTATGGCAGGACATTAGGGTCTCTTACTTTTATTGTTCAGAAATGGGTGCTACTTAAAACCTTTTGTGGGCATGTAACAGTTTCACTCTTTTACAATAACGTTCAATACTTGTTTCAGTTTTCACATTGTGCTTTACCTCCCATGCCATTACTTGATTTTCAACATGATTGGATGAGGAAGTGTGTGGCAGTTACCACAGAGGAGTAAATCTCTGATTCTAGTGGGCAGGATACAAGGTTTTGTTTCCTTTCTCCTCTGAGTTATCAAATCTAAGGGGAAAGAAGGACAGACTGGCTAGACTGTATGTCTTTTATTAGGCTGTACCCAATACTCAGTGGTGCCTAGTAGGGGGCACGACACATATTTAGCTACACACTAGTGTGAGGTGTTTTCTAGCTATATGAAAATGACTGTGATAGTGAGGGTGTGCTTTTATTCACTACATAATGTTTGTAGTTTTGTTTCCATGTGAATAATGTTGCAGAAGTTTCATATGTACTGGGTGTGGGGGGGGGGGGTTCAGTTAGTAATCCTTGGTTAACTGTAACTGCACTTATGAATTACAGCAACTCAGTAGGCTGGGCTCTATTCAGCAGTCATGCATCGGAATTAGTTCTGACATGCATAATAATGTTATACAAGCAATTGGGTTATAGAGGGTTACTAGAAGGCAGATAAAACCAGTTAGGGAGATATATTGCATATTGGCCTGTCCCATGGTCATCTTCTTTCTTCATTGCCAAATGGTTAACTTGGAATTGCTCAAACTAATCAGAAGTGTCAAAAAGCTCCATATGGAGTCAAGAGTAGTTCATGGAGGCACAACTACAAAAGGGAAGAAGAAGCAGAGAACCTCACTGGATCAGACACTAGATGAATTAGCTCTATGAAGTAGAAGAATGCAAGGATTTGAAGGAAGCAATGTTGTTCCAGAAATTTCTGTTCCTGTCACTCTGCCTACAGGTAATGAAATTAGTTGTATTGATTAATTTGATGATAATGATCAGCATCAAACAATGGATGTGTCATATGGATTTTCTTTAGGCCCTGAACCAGAAGAGTAGAGATTTAGATGTGTCATGGCAAGAAAAGGAGTTTTGGAGTTTTCTGCTGCAATATAGGCTGGAGATAGGGATGAGGGGTCATTTCCATAGCTCTCATTTTTATGACAACAAGCAAGTGCTGGAGACATTAAATCCTCACAGGAAGGGCCTTTCCTTAGCATTTGTGGGTTACAATCATTTTGTTTGGGGAGCACATGTATTTATTCCAGTACTTTCTCCTTTGGCAGTAAAAAAAAAAAAACATATCCTTGGCTATAGAGGTGATTCACAAGTTTGTTGGTCATCATTTCTGGTTTTTTGTATGTGGTCATTGAGGTTTAACAGAAAAGGACCCACTTTGAATCAGAGAGGATGGGGTTCAACTTTGACCAGATTTCTTCAATATAAACATCTTTTTTCTTCAGAATTTAGTTGCTGTTCAGCAAGATACAAATATTTATAGTGATACTTGAAGTAATCTGTGTTGTTGTTTCAAGAAAATAGGGGAAAGGCTGCCATGAGACAGGGGTGTCCAGAGGCAGGTATGTAGCTATTCTTTATTTTCTATTCCCCCTTCTTTCCTGGGCCAAGCTAAGGGTGCAATTTGTTCACTGAGAAAGAAGCATTTGAAACATTGTAGTTTGAGAAATAATACTGTTCTTGAAGGGAATACAGTGGAGGGATGGTCTTAAATTTATTGTATTTATTTATTTATTTGCAGTTTATTTAATAGGATGGTCCATGGGCCACGTGGACTTCATTTTCAACGGAGTCCTGGTGAGAAAAGCTCCAGAAAATGCAAATATTTTAAATTACAAAAATTATAGAATTGCAAAATTGCAAAACTTACAGATTAGTAAATAAGAGTTAGAAAAAATGCAAAGTAATAACAGTTTAAATAAAATTGGCATTTGAGGGCAAATGCATGACAAATATTTTAAACAAGTTAAGCTACTACAAGTTTGATAATTCTTGCAGAAATTATAAAGCTATTGGAGGCAATTATCAGATATGTTTGGTATAGAGATAAGTATAGTCAAGGAAGTTATTAAGGAAATTAATAATTTTTGAGAAAAAAAAGGAAGTTATGAAGGATGGGAGCAAGAGCATTCCCATTGTAAGATTGAGTGTGAGTGAAATAGAGTTTTGAAGATACAGAGACTGTTTGTGGTGCGGTTAAAAGGTGGGAGAGAGTTCCAGTGATGTGCTAGCAGAAGGATAGAAGATGTTTCCCCTGGAGGGTGGGCAGACTTATGTAGTTCTATTAGATTTTGAAAGTTTGATCGTAGGCATCTGTTAGGAAGGTGCATTTGGAAGGTAGAGGCAAGGGAGGGGCAGAGAGTGGGACTAAAAATAAGTTTGTGTGCTTGGATGAGTTGAATGTAGGTAAGATAATTGGGTAGCTCAAGCCAGTTCAGTTGGTGCCGGGAGATGCAGTGATAGGTATTTGATCTGTGGCCAGTTGCAAATTTAGACATTTTATAGTAACAGGAGGAAAGTTTTAATTTGAGTGAGGTTTGCAGGTTAGTGAGGATAGAGGCTCCATACAGGAGGGAAGGGATAAGGTATTTGTTAGCGAGAACAAGCTTGGTGGAGGGAGAGATGAAATGGTTGTGGCAGTAAAGCATGTCAAGTTTCTTGTGAGTTTTTTTAATGTTTACATGTAGATGGGTATCAAACTTTAGTTGGTCATCAATGAGGATTCCTAATAGTTTAGCAGTGGAGACTGTTTCAAGACATGTATTATTTTGGCTGGTGATAGAGAATGAGTTTTTGTCTAGGGAAATGCTTTCAGATGGGGGAAATATCATTAGTTTGGTCTTGGTAGCATTCTGTGCTAGGTGGTTGTCTAGCATCAATTGTTCAGTTGAGGAGAAAGCGTCTTGGGTTAATTTTGTTAATGAGGAAATAGAGGTAGCAGAGCAGATTATAGTGGAGTCATCAGCGTATTGGATGAGGTTGGCATTAGGGATGGCATGGTAGAAGTCATTAATGAAAATATTGACTAGAATGGGACCTAGAATTGAGCCCTGGGGAACACCTGTGGTAGTGTTTAGGAATAGTGAGGTAGTTTTTTTCCACTTAACTGCTTGTTGTCTATTTGATAGGTAACTGGTGAACCAGTTAATAGTGGAGTGGGATAGATTTAGTTTAGTGAGTTTAGCAAGGAGAAGATTGTGAGAGATGGTGTCAAAGGCCTTAGAGAGGTCTAAGAGGAGGGTGGATGCATAATGACCAGAGTCTCGAGCTTTGTTTATGGTTTCGAGGAAGGAGATGGGAGTGGTGGTGGTGCTGTGGCTGGGTTGGAATCCATGCTGGGTGGGAGCGAGAAGGTTATTATTTATAAAGTAGGGTAGGAGTTGTAGGTGGATGCATTTTTCAAGAAGTTTTGAAATAGGGGATAGGATAGCGATGGGACGGAAGTTGGAGATGTCATTATTGTTGCCCCCCTTATGGAGTGGAATAATATAGGCTTTTTTCCAGAGCTGTGGAACATGGCATTCTGAAACAGATCGATTTATTAAGATGGAGATAGGAAAGGCAATGGTTTCTGAGGCTATCTTTAGGAAGTAGGATGATATTTCATCAGGGGCATTGGAGCAAGGTTCCAGTTTTAGAAGAAGTTTTTTTTGTTTTATGGTAGAGCTAGGGATAGGGTTTATGGAGAAGGGGGAGGTTGGGAGCTTGAGGTACTGGGAGAGGAATGGGAGTAAGGAGGTTGTTTTGAAGAAGCAGGATTATTAGTGAATGAAGATGTAAGTTTAGATATGGAGTCAACAAAGAATGAATAGAACTGAGTAGCTAAATCCAAGTCAGAGGCATTTTGGTCAGGGCAGGGGTTTTCTTTTTTGCCTGGGTTAAGGAAAGAGGAGATTCCCTCCCAAAATGTTTTAGTGTTATTGTTGTGATTTGTTTGGAGTGTGGAAAGATAGGTCTTGTGGTCTGCAAAAATAAGTTTTTTTACTTTGTTGTGGAGTGTTTTGTGTTCCATAATGGAAGTAGTAGTTTTAGTTTTATGGTAGTGTTTCCAAGCTTTATCACTGAGTCGCATGGTAGCTAAGGTATTCTTAGTTAGCCAAGGAATGAAGTTACTTTTTAAGTGTTTAGTTTTCCAGGGAGCAAAGGAGTCTAGCAGGTTCAAAAAGGTTGAATTGAAGAAAGTAATAGCATTTTCCAGGGATAAAGTTTTTAGTGGGTTCCAGCTAGTTCTTTTTAGTGCATCTAAGAATACATCGGAGTTAAAGTTTTTTAGGTATCAAGTAAAGGTGTAAGTATAGAGTAATGGTAGGAAGGAGGGAAGACAATGTGCAAAAGTGGGAAGGTGGTCCCCTAGTGGGTCTGGAAGGGTACCACTGTTTGAGATATAGTGGGGATGGGAAACTAGAATCCAGTCTAAAGTGCTGCCAGAAAGGAAGTCTTTGGAAGGTCTGGTTGTGGACTTAATGAGTTGAGAGAAGTTAAAGAGATTTATATTTAGAGAGTTGGTTGTAGATTGAATTGTGTCCCAGTTAATGTTGACATCTCCCAGGATTATAGTTTTGTTAGTGATATTGGTAGAGAGCTAAGAGAGAATGTTTTTGAGGATTGGGACATTGTCTCCAGGAGGGATATAAAGGGAGACAATACAGATAGATTTATGTTTTTTTATCTGCAGAAGGGCTGGGATTAATTCAGCATTACCAAATTTGGGAATAGGTTTGGAGTAAGGGGTAACTAAGAGGGATGAGGAGTACAGGAGAGCGACACCACCTCATTTTTTATGAATTCTTTCACTTCTGATAGTACAATAGTTGGGTGGAATCAATTCTGAGTCTTTTATGTGTGATTTGAGCCAGGTTTCGAGATGGAAAGAATATTGGGTTTGTTGTGGAGATGCCAGGTGTGGAGGTTAGGGATTTTGTTACAAATGCTCTGAGCATTTAATGCTGTGAAATAGAGGGATTTACCAGCTGAGTGAGGAGGATGAGATGGGAAGGTAGAGCCGTATGAGGGAGAGGGGCCAGGGTTTGGATGTATGTCCCCAGAGACAAGGATAGAGATAATGTGGCAAATGTAGGAGAAGAGATATTTAAGTTGCTTAGTATCTAGATTATAGGATGAATGGTTTATTAAGATGAGGCTGGTGTAGATTGGAGTGGCCTTTTTGGGATAAGATATGAATTTATAGTGGAAGAGCATTATGTTATTGAGGGAGTAGAGACTAGGAGATATGCAGGTGGAGGAGTGTGGGTGCTGTGAGCAGAATGAGATAGTTTAGTGAATTGAGGGAGTGTGATTGGCAGAGAGAAGTCTGGTAAGATAGTATAAGTATGATAAGGAGATGAGAGTTAGTATTAGAGTTAGAAGAGTGGCTGGTGTGGTAGGCATAGTGTATAAAATAGGTTTGAGGGTAAGTATGAGATAAGGGGGTGTAGGGATGGCTATAGTAAGAGTGAATATGTTGGTGGAGTGAGTGGGGTGGAGTAGATGTAGGGTTTGGACAGGAAAGTGTAATTAAGTGTGGGTGGGGAGGATATGTTGATTGGATGGGGGAGGAGGTGGATGTGACTTACTAGCAATAAGTGTAGAGCTGTTGGTGGTGGGTGGAATTTAGGGGCAGGGTAGGGGAGCAGAGCGAGCCCACAGGGCGAACAGAGCAGGTAGAGCCAAGGTGATGGAACAGTTTAGCCAGAAACAATCAGTGATGTGGAAGGAAGAGTTGGAACTAGTGAGCAGGCTTGGAGGTGATAGGACACAGGGGTAAGACTCAGAGCCAAATATAAGAGTGGAGAAATAAAGAGGGGTTTTACTGGGGAGAAGAACTAGCGTGGGGCTCTGCTGTGGGTGAGGAGACAGATGTGAGTAGGTGCACACTGCCACCTAGTGGTCAAGGTGAGAAAGGCTACCAGTGAGGTGAAGAGAGTGGAAATTAGGGGATCTGTAGAAGATAGGGGATTGGGGAGCACAGTAGGCTGCTAAGCAAATACATGGTGGGACACTTTACTTAGTACATTAGAGATAATAGAAGAAACAGGTACATCATGGTAGATATTACATACACTTTGATTTTCTTGAGGGGAGGCTGTTAGGTCACAGAGCACTTCAATGGTCCCTATTTCTTGTTCCTTGTAAGGTTGGGAGGTAGGATGGAGTGCAGTTCAGTGGGAAGGACCTGCGAGATGGAAATACGGCTAGTGAGACATTGATTTTCTTGAGGGGAGGCTGTTAGGTCACAGAGGTGTTCAGATGGGTTTCTTTAGTGAGTGACCAATCATGCTGCCCAGGTTTTACACAGCCAAATGTAAAGGTTAAAGGTTGCTTCTATATTACTAGAAATATGTTTTAAATGTGGTGTCTTTTTTGTAAAACTTAGTTGGGGGTTGCAAGCATAATGAAGTGCAAAGTATTAGAGAGCAAATTATTTGCAAATGAATAAATAAGGATTTACACTAAGGGCTCAATTTAGTGTTTTAGCAATAAGGTTTGGTTTTAGGCAACCTATAGGAATGTCATTTTTGGACCTTGGGGTAAATAATGAATACACACAGGCAAATTTGAGAGGGGAGATACATTCTTCCCTGATACAAACTCGAGTTAAGGAGAAACAAAAAACTAGCCTGACTGTGTGTGGTGCAGAATGATAATGCCTGACCTTGAGCCAATCAGCTATGGTTTGATTAACAGCCATGGCACTGAAGGAGCAAGGCAAGGTGAGAGAAGTAGAGGGGCATGTCTCACTGTCCTCTCCCAGGGAGAAGGTTGGGGCTAAGCCTACTCATGGGCACTGTGTGTGATACATTTCCTAACTGAGAATGATGAAAGCACCACCTGTGCCTCAGTGGAGGAGCAATGCTACTTGGAGGGTAAGATCTTTGTGAGGGTACATCCTCTACAGACAGCCCAGTGCACATTGCTCCCCCAAACCTTGCCAGATGTGTACACAGTTATGGAGGAGAGAAAAAGAAAAGAAAGGGAAACAAAATGTTTGAACCACACCTGATGGTTACCTGGATGGCACCCTGTCTTGGTCAGCTCTTGCTTGTAGGGAGTGAATAGGCTGATGGACTGAGAGGTGTCCTGATGGTTGGCAGGCAGTGATGGCAGAAAGTCACAAAAAAGAGTAACAAAAAAGTGAAGAAAAGAAGATCATGCATTCAGAGTCCCTAAATCTCTAGTGAACAATGTCTTTAGTGTGGGAAGGTTATTGCCTAAACAGGACCTTAGTAGAAACAGAAATATTTCTGGTCTGCAAGAATAATAATAAAAAACAAATAAATAATTAAGCAATTAAGTTAGGACTAGAACACATCTCATATGTAGTCTATAGTATTTAATGTAATAATGACACAAGTCCACCACCTGTAAGAGAGAAACTTATTCTGTACCAGCAAACATTTCCAAAATACATGAACAATCCATTACAAAAAATGATATGCTGATGTTTCACTGGTAGTTTCCAGTACAGATATCAAACTTTCAGTTAAGTCTCAGACAGAAAACTCCAACTTACAGTGAAATATTAAAAAAAAAAAAAAAAAAAAAAAAAAAGCAAAACATTTGCAAATAAAGTCATGATCTATAATATAAAGTATGCTTAACAGCAATGGTATAAAGCAGAGGCATAACCGGGGGTGGGGAAAAGGAGGTTGGTTGCCCCAGATACAAGGTGATAGGTGGAGTGACTGCCAGGTGAAGATGATGAGGAAGTGCAGTACTTGCTTTCAGAAAACATTATGAAATACTCAGAAGATGCCCTTTGTGTGTCATAATGTATCAGTAGCAAGCATTACATTTGCACCAAGGAACAGTCTACAGTTACAGAGCATATGGAGGAAAGAGCTGTTTTGGTCCTCAAGATGAAGAAGACCTTTTTGTTAGGAGATCATTTTTTCCTCAACAACTTTAATTTGAAAGGGGTACATCAGTGGTGGGAAACTGCTTAGGGCTGTGCCCAATAACTTAGCTAATACCTTTGTACCCATGAGCTACCACATAGTCAGTGGTCTACTTAACACCGAATGCATGATAAGAGACCTTGGGACCCAGGTGGACAGTAGTCTCTCCTTTGATAGTCACATTGCCACAGTAGTCAGGACGTCCTTCTACGTGGCACACCTCATCATAAAAGGGTTCTCATCCAGAAAAAAAGAGGTCATTGTTCCCCTCTACTCGACACTCATTAGACTCATTATAGAGTACAAAGCCCATTTTGGAATGTACCTCACAAGACATCTGCAGCAGCTGGAAAGGCCACAGAAGTACCTCAATAAGAGGATTACTGGCCTCAAACAAATGCCCTACACTAACCGCCTCAAAAAACTCCAGCTATACTCTGTAGCATATCGCCTACTCCGAGGTAATCTCAGCCTAACATATAAAGCTATGTCATTCCCAGAGCTGTTGGACATTCTACACCTAAAGAAATCCCAATCCTTCTGAACTACATGCTCTAGGGACCTAAACCTTGTCACCACAATAAACAGGACATGCTGGAGGGATCGATTCCTGTCCCAGAGACTTCCCATACTCTGGAACAGGCTACAACATCTATGTTAAGCAAAGTTCTTCATTAACACTCTTCAAGAAAAATCTTGATGAGTGGATGGGAAATAGGAAATACACCCCAGGGATCACATCTGTGTATGTGCTCGACAGTGGCACAGGAAAATAACTTTCTTGGGTGGCATAAGCCAGGGAACCTTTTGGCTAGACTTACGTAGGCCCTTGTGCCGATAGTCTAGTACCTACCTATGAACCTGTGAACCTATGGTTCTCATATAAAGTATCCGATGCTACAGAGGTAAATAGTAATAATGTAATAAAATCAGCATTCAAGTCAGCTCACTTTCAGTCCAGAAAAATCTATATACTTTAAAGATTAATGTATTTATTTATTTACAATTTGTTAACCGGGTAAGTGAGCTGGTCTACTGACCCTATGACCCTTTTCTGTCACAACCGGAGTGATTAAATAATTCTGGCACATGAGATAACTAACAATTCAGCACATAAACTAAATTCAGAATTACCACTAAAAATATATATATATATATATATATATATATATATATATATATATATATATATATATATTAAAAAATAGACTAGCACAAACAATGTGAAATAGTGAAATAATAGGGGAATTTCTCATGGAGATGGAACTCTAAACTTGAGTAAGCTAACCAAGTTAAATTTCTATTCCTATTTCTTGGTTGCTTACTTAAGATATAAGGATATGGTAATATTTTTCAAAAGACAAACCATTAAAGTTCAGCAACACTTCAAATATCTTTTGAATGTATTTAAGGCATGATGATAAAAAGCAGCATCTACTCCTTTTTTAGTAGAATATAGATAAATGCTACCGATCCAAATTCAGCACTATTTATTACAATATAGCACAGAGAGGACTGATGGTGCATCTGGAGCTCCCTCGAAGATGAATTTAAATTAGTGTTATAATACTTACAAAGCATTCTTTCTCATAAGTTACACAGCCATTACCTCTTCGAGATACAGACATACCTCTCATCCTACAGGCACTGAAAATAAGAACAAAGGCCATTGAAAAGCATGTACATCCAGCCAAAAATGTGGACATCCAATCAGCATAAAATGTGAATACTAAATTGTGCATAACTGTTTCTGCTTCTAGTAGGAATATGAGATATTACACAGAAACAAATTTAAACAACCGAAAGTAACAAAAATAATGGAAAACTAAAAGCATGTTATCAAAGAAATAGCTATAATGACAATGGTTACGTCTACCATTACAATGATTAGGTAACTTTGCAATCCTATTTCATAAGTAGTACAATACAGTTACTAATCTTTTCTCACGCTCTTAATGTGGCATCTTATATACAAATATTCCCAGGTATATAGGAGTTGAAGCATTATATGTATGATTGCACTGTATTTTATGAACATGTTAGCTTGCATTTTGTATATATTTTTTTCTCAATTTACTCTGACTGGAGCTTTTAATGTTATTCTATTTGCATTCAGTCTTACAATGTTCTGAATTTTGTTATGTACTCATTTTGTATATATTTTTGATTGAAAGACTGTGATGTATTTTCTGCACTTAGAGTTCATGTCAAGGTTAAAAAGGGTCAACAGAACAGTTCACTTACCCAGTGAAAAAAATAGTAACTAAATAAATAAAGTGATAAAGTAAAATCAATAGACTCTATTAAAATGTATAGCAAAATTGTACTATACGTGGTCATTTATTTTAGCTTCTGAAAAAGTGAGATGTGAGATATCAGTCTGCTTTGTTTAAATTATTGATGCCACCAATATGTTGGTTATGTAGTGTGGTTTTCTATGTATTACACAGATTCAAAAATCATGAGTGATATGGGGACATTTCAAAAATTGTAACAAAGGGTAAATCACCCCAAAAAATGTGGATATTCCTCCAAAAACAGGAAAACCATTTACAGTGGTAAATTTAGCCTGAAAATATGAACATTCCTCCAAAGCAGGGACAGAGTTTTTTTAAAAGAGAAGTCTTAACACAGAACTATCAAAAATTTTAACTGATTAATATATATTTAATGAGGCCATAGTGCAGCTTATTCTGGACTGATCTGTGCATTTTAAGTAAGTATCACACAGCATAGTACATGATAATAGTGTCTCATATTACATAATATCACATTATATGCTTTTTTTCTCTACTTTACGTGCGAGGAGTGCAGCTAATTCATTAGAAATTCTTTTCAATATATGTAAGTAACATGAGAGCATTCCCTTAAGGCTTTGCAAGACATGTGCCTGCACTAGAAAAAAGGAATATGTGTTTCGGAAGAAAAGACATGTGAGAGCAGTTGTGCTGATTGTGAGATAAATATCCAGGGCATGAAGAGTCCAGAATGCTGCAACAAGAAACCAGTTTGCTGGTGAAAGTCACACGTCTAAATGGAATGCACTGTCATGAGAAAGGCAGATGCCCCAGAAACTGTTTATTTGTTATTTAAACTATGACTGCCAGCATACCTTAACCTAAAAACTAATCAGAATTTTTTGTCAAAAACAAGTTCCAAGCAAACCTTTGGCACACAGTACAACCTGTCCATAGCAAACAAAATACATCTTAGATTTAGACTTCAAAGACAAATAAATAGATCACTTTCTTATCTAGAATATGAACATAAACAAATTTGAATATGACTCTATTGCTACACTTATCTATTTAATTTGAAGTGCTTTCATCAAGAGATGATTTTTGCCTGTGAAGCCAAAGAGAGCAGAAAGAGAAGAGGGATTGGTCTAATGCTCTTCACCTCCGAAGAATTTTGTCCTCTGAGACTGAATGCAAAAAGGGGTATGTCGCCTCCTCCCTGGCCACAGGTACTAAATCCCAACTCAAAGGAGTTTTGCTGTCAGTTCAGCAGAGCACCTTTACTTACCCTGATTGCCACTAGTCTAAGTGACAAGGTAGGTTTGATGTCTATGTCTATGTCTTAATAGTCATGATCATTTGTGACAGTTTAATTTAATTTCAGTATTACTTACATTGTCCCTTGGTTTTCTTCTGCTTCCTAGTAAATATATGACTATTTTGGGGAGAAGTATATTTTATCCTATTGTCAGCTATTATATTTATTTATAAAACCGAGACGTAGTTGGGGCAAGTTGGAAGTTTTCAGTCTTTGTGTCAGTTCTTTTAAGAAATGCATTCTAAATCTTGTCTTCTTTAGTTTTTGTCTGGTTGTTGAACCATGGTTCCAGGATCTGGTTTCAATACTTTTTCTCATTGCCAGTTGTTCTGAGTTACTTTTGTCTAATGGTAGGGTTTTAGGTTGGCAATCTGAAGGTTTTATTTCCATCAATGTCAGTCTGAGTTTTTTTTTTTCATTTTTATAAAGTTGCAGCATGCCTATTTTCTTTCTCTTACAAGGGATGTTTACTCTTGTGCCTCCGTAGGAGCATTCATGCCTCTGGTTGCTAGACAGGAGGGGTAAAGAAGCTGAATTAAAAAAAAAAGATATTAAAGAATAAAGCACAGGGGCACAGGGAAGTTCAGACTACGCTGTCTTCTTCATAACCTTCAACTGCCTTGGGATTTTCAGAGGAGGTCCTTATTGTTATCATGATTTATTTGTTCCATATACAGTTGTGATTTTATTTTCAAATCATTGGGAATCTCTGCTGCAAACAATTGCATTTATTTTCAAATGTCAGTCACTTCAGAAATTATTAGTGAAGCCAAAACCTTAATTAGAAAATGTAAAATGTTGTAAAAGCAACATATAAAATATGTACCCCTCCCCTTTTGTGTCACTGTTCCTCTATTTTTATTTTCTAAATTGCTGGTGCTTGTTTTTCCTGTTCTTCCTGTCGGTTGTTTCCTTTTGTCTGTGTATATATTTCTGGCACTAAGAAATTTAAGGCATTCCTTCTTCCTTGATTACCTGTCAGGTTGGTTACCTTCTACACTGGGTGTTCTGCCAGTGGTTATTCTATCCTTGTATTCTGGCACCAGCTGACACCATTCTGAGGACAATTCTTTGCTACTAGGCATAGCACAGCTGTTTTCACCACTAGTCATGTGATCGTTTGCCTTTTGTTTGAGCTTTCTCCTTGTTTACCGTCAGGGCACACAGGTGCCTGCTGCTTCCACAGTACTCCAGTTCACCAGACATTTCACAGCCTGGCATGTTTGCTCCTGTTTTCCCTATTTCTCTTTGGTTGTGTTTTTCAACTTTACACAGATTTCCAGGCAGCATATAGTCACACTAATTTTGTTTCAGGCTTTACATCCTGTCATGCATTTTTTTTAATTCTATCCTTTTATGTAATTAAAGTTTAGTGTTGTATAAATATTCCTAAACTTTCTTGTTCATAATTGAGTCCTTCATCTTTTTATTAAAGTCACAGCTCAATTACATATACTCCCAAGATGCAATTAAAAGAAAAAACGGAAAAGCATGGTTTAGAGCTCAGACTTTGATAGAGTTTTTGTTTTCATTTCTTTGTTTAATTTACTAGTGGACCTGGGTTTTATATCTTTTTCTAAGTCATGTTGTAGCTGAAACACCTATCTAATATGGCTCTAACGGCCATGTAAGGGAATAGTAGGGGTAGCACACTACAGTCCAATACTTCTCCATATTGCACAGACATTTGCCCATATTGGTACCAATTTCTCATGCTGTTTTCTGTTTTAGTGGCAAATCAGTGAATTTTGCAGTATGTAATTAATGACATTTTTTCTTGCAATATATATATATATATATATATATATATATATATATATATATATATATATATATATATACTTTTGGTATTCATGGTAATTCAAACCTGGTTATTCTAACTACTTTCTAAATGCAATATACCAAATTTTCTCTTGTCTCTTAAGTTTCTTGTGACAAAAATGGGGAATAATGAGGTGAACTTGCCATTTAAATTAACAGTGTCCAGAACCTGCGAACATTTAAAGGGGAAGGTTCATGTTCTGGTTTTGGACCATGTAATTTTTCTGCTATATCTTTGTGCTCTGCAGTCTCTTTTAATAACTTTCCTATCATATCTTTATGCTCTGCCTTCAAGCTATATATCCTGCATAGCCCATGCCAATGCTAACCCTGACACACTAACATTTTTGGGTTATCCAAGATATTTTAAGCCCCCAGACCCATTATTTTTGCCTGCCCTACATTGCTGCTGTTTCAGATGTTTTTGTCTGTTTTTGCAATAATTACTTATTATTTTGTAGGTGTGGCAGTCAGAAGTGGGGTGACAGGTGTTAAATATATTTACCAGGTACCAAGTCAGCTTATTACATCCCTACCAGGGAGGTGTATCACCTTAGGTTTCTTGGTGCTGTTATGGTTTGGTGACTGTAGAATAATTAACTGTTTTTTTTTTAATCTCATTTCTTACGTCACTCCAGGAACCATGCCAATAGTATAAGTACTGAGGGCCATGTGGAAGAATTTTACTTCCCAGGTGGAGGCCCTTTTTTATGACATCAAAGGAAATGTGCAGTAGCAGGAAGGTCTTGCACTATCTCGGAACAACAGGACAAAATCACATGACGAGGAGGTGAATTCCTATGATTCCAGTCTGACAGCAAAAGGATCTAAGTGCATGTCTTACACATGAATGTGGGCACTTCGCTGAAGGAGTCATCAGTAATAACAGCTGCAATAGATCAACACATCTGTATGTTAGCACGTAATGAAGTTCAGTGGAAATATATCAGTAAGACTAGTGCTCATTGTCAGTTGCCAAAGGAATACCTGGAAGAATTTTTAGATATGTTATCCGAAAAGGGCAGGGCTTCGCAGCAGGGCTAGCCACTTGACAATATAAACCTTGGCTCAGGATGATTGTCCCTGCTGAAATGTCACCCTGACCGCATGTGAAAAATGGGAAAGAGGGGTTGAGGATGGATGGATGGATTTGAGAAGGGCAGGGCTATGCCTCTTGATTTGTTCATAGAAAGAGGCCTGAGTACGTCACAGCAGGTCCCTGCTGCTCGGAGGGCAGATGACTTGGTGAGTGCTGGTGGCTCCATCACTTTACTCTTTACACAATTGCTCATACCTAGTCAGCAGTTCAGTGCTAGAGAGGAAGGACCATGACTGGCAGCTAGTTCCAGCTGTAGCTAGAATTAGTTGCAAGATCTTGTGCATTGTACTTCAGGGTTTACCATTACAGTACACATCCCTGCCACTATTAAGGACAAGATCACTAGAGGAGAATATCTGGACATTTTTCCATTTGGTGAATTATAAATGCAGAGACTGCAGGGCCAAGGACTTTGCATCAGCATTGGTGGCCATTGTTAAGAAACCATTTGGAAAATCTAAGATTTATATTTGGCATACTAGGTCATGGCTTTAACCCTTTCATGATGCTTTTACTAGCACAGAACCTGAGCCAAGTCTTGATCCTTCTCTGCTATTTCCTCATCATTAGAGATGTTTACTGGTTCAGAGTGGGTATGCACAGCTTAAAGCAGGGCCAGAAGTTTGGAAAGTAGAAAGACATTAACAGGTCTCTGAAACTGGAGGTACAGCATGCATACACATGGCAGGATATCATGATAGACAGGCTGTAAGCACAGCAACTGTAGCAGTGGAAGAACTGAGAGGAATATCTAAGTCTGGTTGGGCACTCAGTGATGGTAGGAACATGTGACCATCCTGTCGCTTTGCTCATGCTTGCTCTCACTGTGGAAAGGGTCATCTGGTAATGAACTGTTGAGCCAAGGAGGGCAAGAACAAGTTAAGTTATTCATCAGGGTGTGTTCAGTGCAACCCACTTTTCCTGTAGCACCTACAGCCTGGAAGGTAGCACTGCTAATGGTTGGTGTGGAATTGGCTCCTTTCTAGTATCATAGGATCACAGGATCATAGGAGATTACTAGAGTAAACAGCCCTAGAGCCTTTTATGTCTAGCTATTATGTCCCAATTCCTCCAGTTATCAATGCCCATGGACTAGAATGGCTCTGTAATATACCTGTGCCATGGGGCATATACAAACTGTCCCTGTCCATAAGGGCCAAAGACAACAAGCCAGGAGTGAATTTGTAATTTCCCATCCATTGATCCAAATTGCATTTGAATAGGCTTAAGGGAGAACTCTGTTTGGGCAGTGTAATCTGGAGAAGGGGTCATCTCTGAGACACATGCCATTCCCTCCAACATGTTGTGTTTATGTCACAGATCAGGTTTAAATCCTTAGATCAGGCAATTTTAGTGCTGTTTGTTTAGCAAATATGTAGCAGATCCACCAGGGTTGGATCAGAGAATGTCTTTTACGTTAGGCATAGATCATCCCTCAGCAGTCGGTAGGAGAGCGAATACAGGGACAGGGTCTGAGGTGGTCTACACAGGCCATATTAGTTGCAGCTTGTATTCCTTTAGTGAGGAACCATTGTGGCCTTTCCAGCTGTTGCAAATGCCTGGTCAGGTACATGCTAAAGGGTGCATTTTACTTGATTGCTTGTCTAATGAGGGCTCAGTATAGTGGGATTATAATCTCCTTAGATCTAGATTCTATGCCTGTACTTCTAAGTTGTGTGATGTAGAATAATTTTCTCACTCTCATGCCCACATGGAGATCAAAGTTCAGGTAACTGTCAACCTGAGTTTACAAACCCATTACCACTGGGTCTACTCTTATGGGAGTTTTAACAATGTTTTAATTTGCAGGGATGGTTGTCTTCCCAAAGGGTATAATTATGCATTTTTGTTTTGCAGTGCGTTCCAGGCCATGGTTCTAGCACCAATTATCTGTTTATGTCATACCTTTCTGGAGTATTTCTACATGTTTTGGGGATTCAGTGATTGCACCCAACTTGCAGTCATCAGAAAGTGTGGTCAGCTAATGGCCTTTACTTAAGAGAAGTATTCCAAGCAGGAGATGTTCCAGTACAGAGCCCTGTGGGATACCACTAGTAACTAGCCTAACTTAATGTATCCTATTTGTGAGCCACTTGTTTGTCTATCTATCAGGTGACATAGGGATGTATGCCTAAATTATTGAGTTGGTCTATAATACCCAAGTAAGGAATTGTGTCAAATGCCTCTGTCAGGTCAAGGTACGCAGCATTCACCATTTAACCTCATCCACGGCCTAGTGACCTTCATGAAAAAGTCCAAGTTTAGTAGGCATGACCTGCCCTTGACAAAACCAAACAAGAATGGGTCCAGTGTTTGAAGATCTCCTATGTGTTTGTTTATTATGTCCAAAATAATTATTTTCATGGTCATGCATATAAGTTTAGTCAAACATATGGTTCTTTAGTTCCCTGGGTCTGTTGATGATCCACCTTTCTGTAGAGGGGTGGCTTTTGCAGTCCTCCATTCGCTGGAAACAAAGCCTCTCTGGAGATTGTGGTTAAATAGAGATTCTAGAAGGCCTGACAGGTTATATTTCAAGCTAATTAAGAGGCATTGACAGACGTAATAAATGAGGGTCAGGTCCTGCAGCAATTCCAATTCACAATGTTCTCAATATTGTGAGTGAAACTACAAGACTAGGCTATGATCCTTAGACCAAGTAAAATCTAAGCAGAAAAATGCAGTAAAAAATGCAATTAACTGGGCTCAGATTCTGCAGGAATTCACAGTTTTCTCACTGTTGTGAATGATATCACAAAAATAAGGTCCCTAGACCAAGTAAAATGCAATACTAAAAGTTCAGCAGAAATGGAATAAACTAGGTTCAAGTTCTGCAAAATTTCACAATTTATTCACTGTTGTGAGTTATGCTAGAAAATATAGGTCTCAGAAAAAGTAAAATGCAAGGAAAAATATGGTAGAAATGTAATAAATGAGGGTCAGGTCCTGCACCAATTCACAATTATTTCACTAGTGTGAGTGATACTACAAGACCAGACTAAGTTATCTAGCCCAAGTAAAATGCAAGCAGAAAAAAATGCAGTAAAAATGTAGTAAACTGGGCTTAGATCCTGTAGCAATTCACAATTTCTTCGATATTTTGAGTTATAGTATAAGGTAAAGCTCCCCAGATCAAGTAAATGCAACCCGTAAACAAGTAGCAGAAATGAAAGAATGAGACTCGGATCAGAACATAGAATTCTGCCACTACTGTGAGCAATTGAAAAGGCTAAGGTCTCAGAACAAGTTAAAAATGCAAACAGTTGACTTTTGGTTAAAACAAGGAAAATGCAGGAAATAATAATTTGTAATTCAGATTAACACTCTGAATATGGCAGTGTGCACTAGTTTATATAGGATGATTTGAAATAGAGGCTAATTTGAGCTTTGGGAGTCTAATGGGAGGGCCTTATCAGTTTGAGCTATCAGTGTCTAGTAGAAATAACAGTGGGAGGGTCTAGAAAACTCAAATTTACAGCAGGAGCAGGCAGATAAAAAGCCACCAAGTTTAAAAAGCACAACAAGAATTGTGAGAGTAGGTGGAAAAATCCAAATATCAATGCAGTCAAACAGCAGTTTTAAATTAAGAGCACTTGTAGCTGAAGTAGAATCTAGGTAAATACCTTAAATAAAGAATAAAATAAATTACAACTTGTTTCTCAGTTCCTCCAGCTAATTAGATATATCTAATTTCTACTCAATGAATGCAAAAGGAATGTTTCCTAACTGACCTTAGCCTACAACTTTTAAGACTTCAAGAAAAAACAAACTTTTCAGTAAAACAAAACTCAAAATATAACAAACTGTAATATAATATGACCACAGTCAAAAAGTACTGGAAATATCCAAAACTTAAATTCAGAAAATCCAAAAATCAATGCAGTCAAATAACAGTTTTAAACTTTGAGCTCTTGCAGTTCAAAATAAATATACAAATCAGCATGTTCATAGGTGAATGCTAGGCTAACTGTCTTGATGAGCCATTTTAAGCCTAGCCAATATCCCGATATAAGAATTAAAACATATATCTTCTGTCTATGAGGTAAATATATTAATCATTATGCCAAACCTACAATTGCTTCCCCTGCATGTAGTTTTTTGCACTCCCTATCAGAGTAAGAATGCCTGCCAAGTTATTCATGGTTACCCTTATGTTTGTTCAAAGAAAGAACTTTTGCAGCGCTAATCAGATTTTTGTATAAAATCCAAGGTAACCCAGTCTAACTTTGTGCAATAATCTCCACTGCACTCTTACTAAGGAAGAGATTTTCGTTAATATGCTTATGATAGAGATTGTTGCAGGCAGGGCAATAGGACCCTTTGCTATTCCCCACTTTCTGCTATGGAGTCTCTCCAGTGGGATTGGTACTTAAAAAAGATGGCCAGCTCTAACTAATTCACAACTTATCATTTCCACTGTATACTTCCATTAATAAAGGCATTAACAGGGAAGAGGCCAGGTTTCAGTATGTATCTCTGTAGATGATGCTGCCTGGGTGATCAAGAGGTTCTGTGATCCTTGGTTGTTGATGTTAGATATAGAAGCAGCCTTCTGTTTTCTGCTGATTTGCAAAGATGACTAGCTTCTGCTGGGCATGTGCTTCTAAGACTAATTTTACCTTGACATAGCCATGCCGCAGTGCTGTGGCATGCATCATGTTTGAGAAATTTATCAAAGCAGTGCAATGTTGCTGGCAGCAATCAGCCTGCATCAGATATCATTTCATTATTTAGTTGACTTTTCAGTCACTAGGAAAAAAGCTGATTGTACCAAGGAAAGCAATGGTCCTATCATTTAGCTGTCATAAGGTGGGGATTTCCCTTGACAAAGACAAGACTGAAGACCAATTCAAGGCCCTAGCATTCTAAAGTCTTCAAACTGATGTTGTATCTTCTTCCGTCATGCTCCCAGCAAGCATATTAATCCACCCAAAGGAAGGCATTAACAAGCTTCTAGCTGCTATGATATAAGAATCTGGACAATCATGTAGGTGTTGGGTCACCTCAATTTTGCCTGCAGGGATATGGCACCGTGGAAGGCATTAACTAGGTCTGTGGCTAAACTTCTAAGGAGGAAGGGGTGGGTCAGCAGAAGTACCACAGGGTGAAAATAGACCTCGATATTTGGCATTTCTTCCTAGTGAAATGCAATGGTATTTCTTTTGAGTCATTTGGGTGGCAACAGTAGTATAACATCAGCTTTCCATTCATAATATAATACAGTACTCCAGGTGGTCTAGAAAAAGACTAACCTCAAGATTCAATAAACTCCATGTAAGCTTCGCGCAGAGCCCACACGGAGTGTACCTGCTACCGCAATGGATGGTGCTCATCACACGGCATCTTGCAATGTATACTAATGAGGCAAGTTGTGTCTAAGCAAGGTTTTGTGACTCACAGCAGTGTTTCTTGCCACAAAACAATGCAAGTGAATGTGGATAGCAATTCCATTCAAGTTAAAGCACCAACAGTCTGTAGATTTGTGGGAAATACCACAATGACCACCAGGGCTACACAGATAGCACTGACTTTGCTCAACATTTTTCCATAAAGGCCAACATGATACAAAGTTACATAAACAGAAATAGGGACATAAAATGTCAGATAGACATGTTTAGCAGTGAAACAGAAACATACCTGTCATTCTCCTTGAGCAAGACCAAAGGCATATATAATGGGGGGACAAGAGCTGATAAAATATGTACAAATATGCAATATTTCACTTCCACAGCTAGTAGGTTGATAAAATAAATAGGTTGTACATTAGCATGAACTGCCTGAATAGCATATATATATACACCTGGATTCAAACACAGTACCATCTGGCCCCAAAAAGGAATGTATCAAAGCATTAATGGGTGCTGATACACAGTCAGTTAAGTAGCACATGTATTTTATACAATCAATAGTAACTGTCAAAGTTTAGCAAGGATTTTCCTTTGTACTCCCCCATGCTTGCCTCCCACATCACCATTGTCCTGTCTTCCCCATTTCTTTTTTTACAAAGCATTATTGCATGTTGGTCTGCATCTCGCACAATCACTAAACAACAGTGAATGACACCTGTATATAAATGTATATCAATGTATCATAGACACCTGTAAAAGCACTACATACACTTATATTAGAACCCAGTTTTATCTGGCCCAAACAACAAGGAATATATCAATGCAGTAACACGTGCTGCTATAGAGTCAGTTTTGCAATACATGCATTTCATACAATTAATCCTAACTGCCACAGTTTAGCAGGGAATTCCTATTCTTTTTCCCCTGCTTGCTCCTCATGTCATGACTGCTCTATGTTCCCCAGTTATATCCTTTAAAGCATTATTGCATGATGGTGCTTATCATGCACCAATGGGCAGCAACAGTCATCAGTTAAACATATTAGATACAGCTGTATTCAGACCTAGTACCATTTGGCCCCAAAAAGGAACATATCACTGTATTAAGTACATTAATAACTGCTTTTACAGAGTCAGTTAAGTAGCAGATGTATGTAACAGCAGTTAAGTCTAGTAGTTGCTAGTCAGTCTCTAAAATTCACTTGCTATGCAACTTAGTCTGTGGCACCACCTATTAATGCATTGATCCATTCCTTTTTGGGGCCAGTGGCACTGGGTTCCAATGCAGGTGTAAGTAACACTTTCAAATACTTTTATGTTTGCTCTGCTTGACATCATGCAACATGGTGCTTGAAGGTGCACAATGCCAAGCACCATGTTTGTGTGATGGTAAGCATTGCACAACACTTTCAAGCAGTGAGTGCATTCCCAGTAAATGCTATAACTGCAATTGGGGGGAAAACATTATTCTACATTGGTCTTGATCCGTGATAGGCATGACAGGCATGTGTGGTGAGGGACTGAGATTCTATGCACAAAGATAGGGTGTTCAGGAGACCAAAGTGCTTGTTGGACTCCTAATGAAGGAGCATGGGCCCAGGCTATTGCAGAGGGTCTATTCTGGCTCAGAGTACATGTCAGAGGTTTGGGATAGTTTTGTCTGGGCTGTGACCCATGCTACCAGTATCCCACTCACTGGTGAGCAATGTAGATACCACTACGATGACCTCCAATGGAGCAAGAGGGATATCCTGGATAGAGGAATGTAGGACTTGGGGCACCCCACAGATGTTTAACTATCAATTACAGAGTCTACTTTGTAAGAGCTAAAAACTGAATAGACTCACGACTGGTATTCATAATGGTATGTTTTGTTCTGTTTTTTTTTTCAAAGCTGTCACAGAAAGAGAGAAATGAATGTGTGAACACATGGGGATAGATTGGCCCAGATGAGAGAAGCATGTAGTATGTAGGCATCAGAACAGTACTGTTATTGCAGCATTAAAAGTTTAAAATAGTTTTTTTTGGGTATCTTATACAGTTATATCAAAGTGAGCATGTATATATCAACTGTAAAACAAGTATGCATGTATTACTGTGTAGCACAAACCAACAGTTCAAATATCAAAGTAAACAGGCATCATTTAATTGTAAAATCAGGCTGTGCATGCATTAGTCTGCAGGTCAAACAAACAATGCAGTATTAGACAGTAGTCAGGGGATGAGGGTTCACATACCTACTTCCCAGCTATACAGTACTGTTAATTTGTCATCAATATGTTAAGGTAAATGTAAACATTATGGCACAAATGGCCTTCTGTGAACTATAACCTGTATAATTTGAACATGCTTATGTGTAATATATGCACACATCAAGGATTGTTTGCTGCAGTCTGTAGTATAGGGTGCATCTGTTATGAACTGGTAGTCTTAAAAGTAAAAATCTTATTTGTTAGGAGTTGGTAGTTTTAAAAGTAAAGTTAACAAAATAGAGTCAAATAATTGTATCAATACATTGTATTTCACATATGAAGTTACTAATTGCATCCCATTATGTTTTCTCACTCCAACCCTTATCTTCTTTTTTTTTCCCCACAGCACAGCAGAGTAGGTCAAGAACCACAGGATCCTCCTGCCCCCCATCCACTGCCTACTGCACCGAGACATGGCACATCTGGGAAGCAACCTGGCCAAATCCCTTTGCTGCTCCTACACTACCCAGCCCCTTGGGTAGTTCTGCCCCACATGATAGGCCAGTGTTTCCCTCTGGGAATAGTGATGGAGGTGGAGACTTTATCACCAATGACAAACTGCCAGGGTTGGTGCATAGGATTGTGTGCTGCACTGCTGGTACATGCCTGCACCGGCTGGAGCACCTGCTGTTCATCATTGTACTTAATAACACAAAAAGGAGATGCAGACATCAGGCATTGCAACCATCAGTGCAATAAGGTGACAGTGAAGACAGTTTAGTGAGTGAGAACTCAATTCTCACTGTCACCCAGCTTGAGAACCATGGGTTTCACATGTTCCCACCCTCACCACAATCATGGTGTTCAACAACCTCTTATGTCCTTTACCATCCCTACGTCTTGTCTTGTCTGTGCCTCAGGTCACTGATATGAATTCAACCATCTCAATGGCATTATTGCAAGTGCCCTAAAGGAAAAAAGATGTATGATATACATAGGTATCACATAACTACAAAATAACTACAAAATTATTGTTTACAGATACACAACATAAAAAGTAACCAGTCAGTATTACCTACTAGAGAAACATTAAACAGCCTAGAGATGTGAAATACTAACAACATACAGGATGCAAAGCAAGGAGAGTAAAAAATGCAAAGTACCCTTTTTAATCCTATAACAGTAACTCTCACCTTAGCCCCTACCCCACAAAATAACAGGCAAGTGACCCTTTTGTCTAACAAAACATCTTTGAAATGCTAAACGTGCTGTCAAAGGACCTGTCACCGAAACATTTGTATACATTTCTCACACAGCATTCCTTTCCATGTATTTTCATGTCTTGCCCATCATATCTACCTCTGGACTGGTTTGACAAACATGGCCATGCCATCAATACACTTCTACATAATACATACAGATAACAGTGTAAAAGCCTGTGCTTCACATTAGTGTTAAATACATTCTAGCATATGCAGCATGTAGGTGACAAAATGGAACCATGCTTTCTGAGATTCAGTATGCCTCTGTACAGATATCCTGAAAAAAAATCCCTTCTCTCACTGTTCCAAACTTATAGAACTCTCCTTAATGTCAGCTTTCCTAGCCTCAGGGTTGCCTTTTATATGGTGTAGATTATTAATGAATTGCAGCTGTAAGTGACTACGGTTTAGGTGGAGGAAATCGCAACAGCACTGCAGGCTTAGTTCCACTGGGTATGTTAGCTTAGCTCTAGAAAGATTCTCTGTAGAGACCACAGGCCTTTCTCATCAACATAACACAGAGGCTACAAATGATGCCATGATGTATGTGGATAAATTAAAAGCCATGTCACTGTAATCTGTCTGGTATAGGATGAGGTCACATCTGTCTGGCATTCGGTCCACTGTTTGACCATGCCCTGGTGTGATTACTGCATATCCAAAACTATAATATAGCTGATGACATTATCATAGTCTTTTAAGGCCAGAATAAGTGTCCCACATGCTGGTATAAAATGATCTCAATAATGTCAATCAACAGTTCACTGACACACGCACATGCACACACACCCACACACACACTTGACTGCAGTGAGAATAGAACTCCTCCCTACCTAAGTACACAGACTACAGGAACAGTACTTTACACAAGCACCACAGCTCAACTTCAACTTGGTGTGTGTCAGGCAACACTTCATAGCTGATGAGATCAGCAGTGCCTATTAAAGACAAGATAAGTGTCCACATGCTGGTGTAAAATGTTCTTGGTAAAGTCATGCAACAGCTCACAGACACACACACACACACACACACCCAGTTGACTGCTGTGAGAATAGAACCCCTACCTGTCTAAGTACACAGCCTATAGAACACAGTACTTAAAACAAGCACCACAGCACAAGTCTCATTTGTACATGAGTGAAGGTGAACTTATAGTAGATGACATGAGCAGGCCATGAGGGAGACAACAGGTTTGGAGGGCTGCATGAAATAGATGTGTAAGCTTGTGCATGTATCAAAACACTGGCAATCCATGTCATTGTAGAAGTAACTGTTTGATACCACATCTACACTGCTGATTAGATACATATAGTCAAATGTAGTGAAAGCAGAACCCCCACTTAGCTAAGTGCCCAGACTACAGAACACAGCACTTAATGCAAGTGCTATGATGTAAGTCTGATTTATACAAGAGTGCGGGTGAACTTATAGCAGATGACATTAGCAGACCATATGGGGAATAATGGTTTGGGAGGCCTGAATAGACACATAGCTTCATTGTGTCATATGAGTCTACTCTAATAGCACTAGGCTGTTTAGAAGCCTAGATGTGTAACAACACAAGTACCTTTACTGAGTATAGTTGGATGTTTGAGTTTAGCAGAGCAAGGTTGTGAGCACCACCAACTAGCCCTGTCCATGAGGGAGGACACAACATTATATATTACACTTTGTAGTGTGGTTGATATATGTGTGGAAAAAGTACTGAGACCTCAGGGTTGTAGTGCTTGGTGGGGGAGGGCAACACATGGATATATTGTAAATATATGACATGTAATTAGATTGGCCCTTAGTTTGCAATGTTTCCATGTGTAGTTTTATGTCATTCAAAGGAAATGGACAATAAACGCCAATAATAAAGCATCATATATACAGTTCCATAGCACAGTGAGCAGCGGGTTTGTGCAATGGATAACAAAGTGTACACACATGCGAGATACACCAATTTGTGCATAGGTAAGCAGTGTGCAAACGTGAGCCACATTGCTAACATCTTAGAGTTAGTATTGAGTATCTAACATATACCTGCTGGTTATCAGCACCAAGTTTGCACAATGTTAAGCAGAGCACAACAGTGGCAAGCAAAGCAATTTTAGGGTTATTGCATGTACAGGCAGTTGTGTATGTGTTGTTGAAAAAGTGAAGTCCATGCCGGTCCAGATAGCAGGAATACATTTACATGACTAAAGTACACAGTATACCCACATTCAAACATTTGATCATAAATGTGATCATACATAGTTTACTAAATCAATAAAAGTAATAACATATGGAGCATGCTGCATTTGAACCCAGGACCATGTGTATGGCAGTCCTACACATACAACTGTTGTCACAAGAAGATTGAGGAAACAGTTGTCTGTTTTGTAATTCATTGCTGTAAACTGCAATGTCACAGCAGTAAAACAAAGGTTGCACACTCTGTACTAGAACCCAATACCATCTCTACTCCAGGCTGGGTTTTTACGATGGCTAAGAGCATCAATTGAATGCATCCTGTTTCTATTTTTGGTGATCTGCTTCCCAGGTGGTCCAGTTTTTCCTTTTTCCACAATGCTGTATTTCGCTCAAACCAGATAACCACAACCAAACCTGAAATTTATTTGTTCTCCATTTCCACTGTTTGCACTAAGAGGTGCAACATGTAAAAAGTAGAATTAAAAACAAGACAAATAAGAAAAGAAAAAAGGGAGACGCGTGAAATAAGGAAAAGCAATGTATGACATACACAGTAGAAACTGATAGTACACATGGTCCTATGATCATTCTGCCTTATCTGTGGTAAACTGATGAGGAGTAATAATGTCATTGATTTGTATATCTTATGCTGACATCACCAAAAATTATTTTCTGACACTTATTTAATCTCTTGTGAATTTTTACAATACTTATCTTGTTGTAAGAGCATTTAGTCCTACGTTCTGGTAAGCCATTACCTAGTGACTTGGTGCATGCTAAATCAAGCCACCAAGATCATTTGGATCTGCTTAGTGGCTCTCTGCCAAATAGAAAATATATCAGGTGTGTCTGATATCTCTAAGTCTTGGACTATCTCCAGTCTGTTGAAAGCTTTACTGTTGTACCTTAATCACCGCTTCACTCATTTCTCCCTTTCATCTTTTACTGCAGCAAAAGTCTTGTGAACAGTGTAACAGACTGTGACATTTTATATATCTTCAGTTCTCCTTTTTTTCCTTTTTTGAATGACACTCCTCTTTCTGTTGGATGTAACTGACACCCCTTTCAATGGAAAATAATTCCCATTATTCATGATTCAATATTTTTGGCAATTTCAAATAGAACAATAGCACACATCACTGCTTTGCTCAAAAACAACTCAAATGGCTAGAACTTCCTAACCTCTTATCTTTAAATCAGCTTACCCTAACCCACTCTATAGTATACTTACCTGATAAATGTCCAGCCATACACAACCTAGTTCAAATACACCTCAAAAATAGGACCCTGAGATCCTCCAGCAAAATACTATTAAAAGTTATACAATCCAGTGATAGCTTTGGAGACTCTCTTTATTCTAATAACATCTCTAAAGCATGGAACTCCATCCCTCAGAATATACTAAACACAACCAAACCAGCACAGTTTAAAAACCTACTAAAGATCCATGTAAATGACAACTGGTTATGTTCTTGCTCCTCACCAGGTTGAACTTAATTGACATTAACCCACCTCTGCTCACCCTCTTGCTCTTTTTCCACTTACTTCACTATGTATATATAACTTTCTTCACTGATGTATCAATAACTAACTATACTTCATGAATGTATATATAACCTTTTGCAAAATAATTTAAGTTGCTGTATTTTATTGGCAAACATTAGCGAATAGTAATTCCATTGTATAGCATGCTTTCTTTATGATCTGTATAATTCTTCTGATATGTAAAATTTTGTGCTGTTATACTGTATGTTTTTTATGTGGAGCTTTTCTTCCTGGACCTCCACAGAAAATGAGCAACTAGCCCAGTTGGCCACCCCCAGTAAACAAATGTTAAATAAATTAAGTAAAAAAATAAAATAAATATTCCCATTATGATAGATTTAATCAAACACACTTTTTATAGTACATTCTAAGAGTGCTCTATAAGCTGACAAACCCTCTGTTTTTATCTTCTACCCATCCCAAATTATTTTCCAATTTCCAAATCTAATGACCAAATAATAACTTTTGTGTCTTGATTTATACATAAAACTTCTAATTCATTTTCAAGTCCAACCTATTAAGTGTGTCCTGTAAAACTTCAATTAATTTCTCCAAATCTTTCTTTCATTTGATAAGACACACACTCTCTGAATCACAGAAAGTTGGCCATTAATGCTAAAATGAGACATAAAGTTGAGGAGGAAAGGATTTCTGTGTAACTAAACAGGTGGTTTTGGATCCAGCAATGACTAACTACTGTGAGTCTCTGTTTGTCTGCTGTGATGTGTAAGGAAGGCTTCAAATGCATATAGGATGTGTAGCTGTGTCTTGTTACTGTGCTCTTCAAACACCTTCTTTACTTTTTTATCAGAAACATCACCCTATTAAACAATGGTGATGGCCTCTTTTCAAATGTGCACTGTCACAATTGTAAACCAACATCTTGTGTCGCACGTGAGATTCAGGCAATGTTCTGCAACTTGTGATCTTAGATAGGCAGTTCAAATTCAGCCATTACTCCTGACATTAAACTGCCTCAGTATGATTGTGAATGTGCATTTAGGTAACAATGTTTTCACCTGGCTATCTGGTGTATCCTACTACAAGAATGTCTGTTAATTTTTCACAGAAAGATGCTCTGTGTGATAAAGGTGATGCCATTTGATGAAAGTTGGCTTTCCTAAGCAAATTACTAAGGCTTCCCTGCAGCTTGAGGAAATGAGACAATGTTCTGTATCTTGTTGCCTTAGCAAGACATGTGTTCAAATCTGTGATTATCTACACATTGTACAAGATTGCCTTTGTACTGTCACAGTGAGAACTGCACATCACATGTGATTGGGTGTACCTAGCATCAGGCAATGTTGTGTAATAAATAGACATGTAGCAACAGTCTTTTAAGGAAATTACAGGGACATATATTCTTTACAACAATAACATGATGTCATGGCTTCAAATAAAGAAACATTTCAGAATTTTAGCAATAATTATGCTGTGATATGTTCATTCATGACAATATCATGTAGCTTATGTTGAAACACAGCCAGGTGTTCAAAACCCACATTGACTGTAAACATTGTGTGTCCTTATACTAATATGCATAAATGCATCCACCACAGTAATAATGTGTACAATTACAGTGGGAGAGGCCTCCCCCATCCCTTTTATCTCAACAAATTGTTTGCAACACAATCATATTATGCAATGACTTCTCTAGCCAGAGTCTCCCAGTTATGTCAAGACTTCCATTGTGATGCATGTGATTCAAATATGTTTTTAGTTGGTGGACTTAAATAATTTGCTCTTTAATTCCTGCAACAGGCAACATTATATGAATCTACTGATGTTACACAAAAAACACTGCATCAACTTATTAGTATCCATTTTTTATGTCAGACAAACAAATATAAACATATTTTGTAATTTCATGGCAGTGACACAGTTGTTCCATGAATGTCATGGTGTGATTGCTCCTGTAGTACATCTATTGAGTGCTAACTTGTATAACATATCTATATAGATAGAGGGAACTTCAATTCTGGGTCATTGTGTGCAAAAAACAACAGAAAATGCTTCCTTGGCCAAGAAACATTGCTATTGTACTGCTCGCAGTTCTGTGAACATTAACATCAGTACCTACTTTTAATCATTCCGACAAATTAATATTGTACAAGCTATCATCAAAAAGAATTTCACACTTCACACATTAATTTCAGTTATTTATGACAATGTCCAGACACAGTCAATACACAGCTCTGTAGTGTGTGCAATATGATAGGCAGGGGTTTGAATCGTGTAGCATGCGTTTGTCAGATAACTGTGTCAGACAGGAGTGGCTTAGGCAAAGGAAGTATTTATTGTACATTCAGATGGCAACATTTTTAAGGCATCACCCTCCAAGGTAGGTGATCCATACCCATTACAGTAAGAAAGTGCTTTAAGCCCTTCAAGTGTGGTCTTCATGACACAAACGGTATGCATATTTCTGTTGTATCAAAGGCTGAGACAGCTTTCTGATATTTCTCCTGACATGTGTTTGAGTCTAGCAAGATGCAAATGTTTAGCATGGCATTGATTGCTCACAGGCATTATTTATTTTCCAAATAATAATGTTCTGTTTTGCATGTCTTTATCCAAATATTTATGAATTACTGTAATTCTTCACACTGTAAAGCTTTATAGGACACAAGGGTTTACATAATATTCATTACTGTATGGCATGATGCAAGAAAGTGTAATCAGGTCTATGTTAGGGCCCTTTATTGTGTGTTTGTGGTGATTACATTCTGTCATGGCAATATTTACTAAAATTTATTGTGAGCATTTCTAGCATAATCATGTAGTACAGGTGCTCCATTTAGGAACTGTGCTGTCATTTGTCACTTGTATATTTTGATTATTATGCAGTTGTTTAGATTTACATGAATATTCAACACATGCTTGTCTAATACATGTTTAAAGGTAATATACCTCCTTTCTATGGTTGCAAATGACAGCAAATGGCAAGAGCATACCCCTTTCAGATGTGCATGATACAACAGTTGTAAGATTCACTTCTTCCTTATTTTACATGATGAAGTGGAGAATAAAGCAGTACTGTCACTTAGCGCACCTACCTTCCCGGGATATAAATATCAAATTCACTGCATGCAGCCTATGCGGATAACTGGTTTACTAGAGAAATTTTATAGTGCCTGTGATCAAATGGCATGTGTTCAAAAGGTACTTTTCAAAAGGGCACAATGCCAAACCAGACTACAACAAACGCACAATACCGAATGTGCAGTGTAATTCAATAGTCTGAGTTCGGTTTTGTGAGTGGAGATCATGGTACTGTGAAGAACAGAGAACGTACCCATTTCCTCACTGTAGTGCAATCTCAGAGTTGTATATATAAGTTGTAGGGGATGTGGGGGTGCAGCTTTCCACATTGGGGATGCAGAGGGCCTTGCCCCCCTGCAAAGTAGTAAAACCCATGTGCGGTTGACTTGACAGTCTAATGGTATGTTACACTGCATAACTTGGGTGACTGACATCACCTACCTCTATGGTGAATGTATCAAACTACAGGTACCCGTGTATTCAGTTTTGACATGTATGCTTGACTGACTTTATGGATTTCCACATTCCTGGTCGACATTCTAATTGGTCGATTAATGCATTTTCAAAATTTCAACAGTAACCCAAATAATCTTAATGTATCCACGGTTCTTGCTAACTGATATCTCAAGTCAGCATGTTATTAACTTGTATATCACATTTCCCTTTTGTTACACCGTTGCTTTATGCCCCTTTTACATCCCTTGTTAGCAGATCCATTTTTTATTTATATGCATGGGTCAAGAGTTGTGAGGGATTAATTATTATTACATCAGTTTGGCTGTGTTTATGTTTAATTTTTTTTTTGTGACATAAGCACATTCGTCTGCATTAACTGAGTACATTTTCCCCATTTACCCTCCCCTATTACTTATTTCTGCACTAATCCCTTTATATTCAGTGTACTTTCTCCCCATTTAACACCCCCTGCATCTTAACTCTTTCATTCAACTTGCCCATACTTTGTATAAACTGTTTGCATGTGCTCACATTATAGGTTTTCTACAGGCAAGTCGTTGTTTACATTGTGGGGTCCAATTTCCCTGCACCTTCTCATGGCCACCAACATTTCTATTGGCCACAAAAAGGAGTTTATAAATGTGTAATTATGATGAGCAGTATGCATATTCAATGAGTGCCACTGCTTATTGCACTCATGTGCTTAAATCGTGTAGGCTTTGTGCGAAGCCTAAAGGATTGTTAACAAAACCCAGGGATGGTGTTCTTCAACAGGAAACATAATACTTCTATAATTTACTATACTATTTTGTTTTTATTAACAATAAATGTTATTTATTGTTAATTGTTTTACACTGCTAGGTTGTTACCTACTTATCTGATTAAAATATTTTTGTGTTTCATCAGAATGTTGTTTATAATTAATTCAATAAGTATTTTATTTGCAGTATTCATGAATGATATTTTATTTCATTTTATTTTATTTAATTTAACTGGACAAGTATACTTTCATCTTATGTACTGCTGAGGGCACGTGACTAACAAATTAGTTATTTAATTGTATGATATTTTGTAAAATTAGTACTGACGAGATTCCGTTTTTTTTTAAGATAAAAGTGTTTAGCTTCAATACTTTTTATTTCACTACACAGTAACATTTCTAAGAATTGGTTTGTGTGGCTTGTGCCACTGGTGCATTATGATTTGGTTATCAACATTTGCTTTTGCTTTCTGGTATTTGTTTCCTTCACTTACTATGATAACAAATGACATGCTCTATGTCCATCTCAGTAAAACATGAATGCCTTTTCATTTCGGGTTCCCTAAAATATTCCTAGATTTATCACATCCTCTTCCTTTTGTTGACTTTATCACCACACAAACACACACACTGTATGTGATGCGGTAGCCAGAGGCTGTTAATGAATCGGCTGTTAATGAATCATTGGTTTATACAAAGTGCCTGATCCCAATACACAGGCATCTATTTCAAGACACCAGATGATCAAATACCTCTACTAACTCAGATTCTGCAAAGCTTTAAACAAATCTAACAACATTTGCCTTAAATAAGGATACTGAGCCACAGTAAAACTAATTACTGTCATATAGTCTTGCTCTACACAAACAGGGCATTTTCAGGCTGCTCTATATACACTGATATCAACTTATGGTCACCCAAGAATGAACACCTCAAATAATTAAATTCTGGAGTCACAAAAGTAGATCTGAAAGTTTCTGCCTTTCCTGGATGCTTTATGACTAACCTAAAACTTTAAAATCAAACACTTTTACCATGCACATGAAGATTACTCTAATTGGTTGTAAATTCCAGTAAACATTAGCACCTCAGGTAATACATCTTTGGGAGCATATTGTCAGATATAAACCTTATGCCTTGCAGAAGAACCATAACAAAAGTGATTATAATCAAACTATGTACTGTATACATTATAATTGTGTGCAGTGTATACCTTAATAGTCTAACGTGGTTTGTCATTCCAACTTCCACAGCAACAATATTGCTGCATGTATGAATAGGGTCAATCGTGTGACTAAAATCTTCCTAAGATTACATATCTTATAAAACTTTGTTAACCAATCCTTTTCATGCAAAGTTGGTGTTTTCAATTACATTATACAGTTGTGTTCACTTAAGTTTATTTCCTAGCATAACTTCTGTATCCTACACTTGAGGGTGGCTTTCTGAGCTCAAATGTGTGATGAAATCTTTGTCTGTGTGAGGGAGAAACAACTATGCAAGGATGATGGCATAATGGTTAAGGTGTTTAGCTTACCTGACATAAGGTGCAGGGTTTGATTCTCACACTAGGTAATTAGCTTGATTTAAAAGGGACTACAGGGGCAGTTAGCCTAGTGTTAACCTATGAATGTGGAAAGTTAACATTTTAATGCTATCAGCATGCATATGAACAGTCTTTCTTGTTAGCTCTCCAAAGCATGTACCCTTCTACAATTCATTACTGTGCGTAAATTAAATGGTTTCCTAAACACTGCAGGAGTAGGCATGCTTTCCTTCCTCCTACTCTCACTAATCGTCACGATGTTACATTTATACCGATATAAACCACACCCACAAAGTTAAAAGCCAGCTGCAGACTTCATCGAATGCAAAAATGTACATGTGTGTTACTCGGTGCTTTCTCCATCAAAATGCCCATGCATAAATGCTCATTACACAATATAACCTTACAGTTGTAGTTCATCGTAATATACTCTTTTCTTTTATACACTATAACTTAATGTCCATTTTCCCTCACATTATGGATAGTGGTGTACTTCAAAAATGCATTGTCCTTCTGTGTAGTATCTGCTGCACGATCAAATATTGATTATAAAATTGGCACAAGTGCATGTTGATTTTAATACAGAGGATACTATCTCCAAAGAAAGCCCATTAATAAAAATAGTTAATCATTTGAATAACATAATTCACTTTTTTGTCACTGATTAAACTAAAGAAAGACTATTTGACTACTACATGCATAACCTCCCACATGCAGGTGTACTCTATTGCAAAGATATTCTCAGAAGCTTATTCATATTTCCAAGGATCATTACAAAACACAAGCTCAATGTTGCATTACCCTACAAGGAAAAGGCTTATAAATATACTTTACTAGGAAAGAAACAAGATGAAACTTTTGGAATTTCAAACACAGGTAATTAAGACTACTTGTTTTGGCCAAAGGTTGAAATGGTTCTGGATTTTGCTCTGGATGACCCAACATCGGCTAATAGCCTGGTTGCAATAGGAGCAGGCTGGAAAATGTGGGAGGGATGTGGAAATCTTCAACTAAACTCTCAAACCTCAGGTGGTCCCTTGATGAGTCTGCTGTCATTATTGATACTCAGTATAAACAGAGAATAGCATGCTTGGAAGCATGCATG